>NC_052634.1:21147917-21308993 GCF_016161935.1 Mauremys reevesii | reverse complement strand
GCATTCGTAGGGTCGCTTCTCCCGCAGTATCATTGTCTGATGAGAGATAAGGGCTGATCTCTGAGTGAAACTTTTCCCGCATACTGGCATTCATAGGGTTTGTCTCCTCTGTGTATTCGCTGATGCCTACTAAGGGACTGAGGTATGATTGAAGCTTTTCCCACACTCACACAGCATTTGCTGTAGGGTCTCTCTTTCGTGTGGATTATCTCATGCCTAATAAAGGTGGCGTTGGAGCACTGAAGTTTTTCCCACACTCACTACATATTCTCTCTCTGTTTTCCCTGAGGATTTTCTCCTGGGATGTAGTTTCCCATCGAGGTCCTGTGAGGTCCCTGACAATTAATGGGTTCATCCACTCTACTCCTCTGAGTGGTTTCCCCTGCTCTCTCTGGTGTGGGGCTGTTAACCTTCACCAGCTTTTCCCTGCTCACGGGGCGGGACATCGCCCCTTTGGCTCCTTCGCAGTAATTCCCCACATTCGCTTCCAGCCCAGCTCAGCATCTTCCTGGTGAGGATTCTGCTCTCGCTCTCCCTCACCAATCCCATCACCTGCTAGAAGGAGAGAAATCTCAGAATTGGGGATGGAAAGGCAGAGAGCAAACCCAAGTAAGTGCTGAGGACACAGAAAATAAAAATCGGGACTGAATTCCCAAACTCATTCCCATAGAGGAGCAGTGGAGGATCAATTCTGCTCCACACCTGCAGGACCGGCCTTTAGGGGCCAGACGGGTGCCCCACCCAAGGGGGTGCCGGGCGCGAGGGTTTGATTCCCGCCTGACCTGCTGCCGATGAAAGCGGCACGGGAGGCAGATAAGCAGCAGCGTGGGGGGAGTGGGAGGAGCCGAGCTGCAGGGGCAGTTGGATGACCAGCCGTCAGAGCCAGGTGACTGCCCGGGAGCGGAGGGGCCCTCCTCTCCGCCTCTGCTCCACGCGCCGTGCAGCTGCTGCTGTCGGCCTGCAACCACGCCCCGTTCACCCCAGAGTCGCCCCTGTCCACTCCCGGGACGGGGAGCATCCTCCTGACTGCTCTGCGAGGGCGGCTCTAGAAAACAGGTTGCCCCGGGCAGCGCGGAGCGCTGCGCCGCCTCTTTCCCCGGTCCCGCTAAGGGCGGTCCGCCCGCTTTATGGCTCGGTTGAGCTCCTGCCGCATGCTTGCGGCAGGTCCACCGGAGCCCGGACGAAGCGCCAGACCTTGCCGCGAGCCGCGCCGCGGAGCTCAACCGAGCCGCTGGAAGACGGGACTCCGCCGCAGTCATGCCTGGGCGGCAGGTCCGCTGTTCCAGGGGTTCGTGGACCTGCCGCATGCGCCGGGCGGAGCTCCACCGAGCCAAATGCCGCCCCCGAAACGGCCGCCCAAGCGCCTGCTGGCGCGCTGGTGTCTGCGGGGGGAGGTGCTGATTGATGGCGGGGTGATCCCCTCCCCCCAACCCAGGTACCCGATTTCCACTGAGCTGGGGTGACGGGACAGGGGGAATCTGCGTGTGCTGCTGCCTCTCTGGGGCCGGAGCTGCCGGCAGCTGCTTGTGTCTGAACAAGCCTAGTTCAGGGTCCTGACCCAGAGAGCTTTCTTAAAGAGACAGCGCGCTCACTCACTCAGGCGCACACACACACACACACACACACAGTCCTTCACACACGCCCCACCACACACACACACCCCCACATAGCCTCCCCTCCACACACACACACACACACCCCAGGGCTCCCTGCATCCAGGTCACTTCCCCACCTGGGCTGAGCTGAGACATCAGGAGCAGCTGCTCTCCTGCCCTCCCCTTACACAGCCTGCAGGGAAAGTGACCTGGGTGCAGGAAGCCCTCACATCGCTCCTTGCTCCTCCCAGCCCCCAGGGCTGCGTGGGGCGGGGAGCAACAGTCCAGTGGGGAGCGAGCAGCAATGCCAGCTGCTTTGTGCATCTAGGTCAGGTTCCCACTCTGGGTGCAGGAGGATGCAGGGTTAGGGGCAAAGGGGGCACAGTGCAGGGGCTGGGGGGCTCAGGAGGCAGGGGCTGGGGTGCAGGGGCAGAAGTTAGGATTGAAGGGTGTAGGGATTAGGGGTGCAGGAGGGGAGAAGGCATTTGGGGCAAAGGGGGCACAGTGCAGGGGCTGAGGGGCTCAGGAGGGGGCAGGGGTTGGGGTGCAGGGGCAGGGTTTGGGGTGCAGGGGTATGCACCATGCAGGGGTTCAGGTGCAGGAGGGAGGTGCAGGGGGTAGGGAGTGAAGGGGGTACAGTCCTGGGCTTAGGGCACATGAGGGAGGGGAAGGGGTTGGGGTGAAAGGGCACAGTGCAGGGCTTAGGGGCACAGGAGGGGGCAGGTGCTGGGAGGGGCTGGAGGGGCAGTGTTAGGAGTGAAGGGGGAGCAGGTATTTGGAGCAGAAGGGCACAGTGCAGGGGCTGGGGAAGGGAGTGTGAGGAGCCTGGGGAGCCCATGGGGGACAGGGGGGGGTGCCATGCCCATGGGAGCCAGGGGCACCAAAATGCAAGTTTGCCCAGGGTGCCATGTCCCCAAGGCCGGCCCTGCCCACATCCCATCCAGACACTCAGTAGGAAGGGAGGGAGCTCCAGCCAAGCTGTCAGTCATCATCTGTAGGAAGCCAGGAGTGAGATCTGCTGGGGACTGTCCTGAGCTCACAGAGTCTGTGTGGGGAATCCCAGCTGGTTCTCTCAGGCACTGACAGTTTCTGGGTTGATTTGATGTTTCCTCACCTGTCCAGGGACTTCTCAGGATCTCGCTTTCCTCTGAACCCTGGAGATCCAGGACCCACGGCTCTTCCCCTCCTTCCAGCTGGGAGATCACGTAGGGTTTGGAAACTGGAAACCCTGCTCAAGGGAAAGAAAACAAGGGAGGCAGGAGGGTACTTTGCCCACCTCTGGTATAGATGGTGACTAAACTTAAACCTCTGCGAACCAGGAAGCGAGAAGTTAATATAAACGCCCCCTCCAATGCAACCTTAACTTTGCCCCAACCCTTAACCCTGCAGCTGGCAAGAACCACTGAGGATGGTTCTGTGTGGGCCGTGCAAAGGTTAACAAACTCCCACAGCGACTCAGGTGTTCAGCTCAATGGAGCAGTAACGGGATGAATTATATGGTCTGTGGTATAAAGGGCGTCAGAGTAGATGACCTAATAGTCATATCTGGCCTTCAAAGCTACGAACCTATAATCGATCTGAGGAAAGACTAAGAGAACGTGCCACTGTCTGTGCTGTGTTCACAGGTGGGAATCCCAGCATCTATCCATGCCTCCAGCTGTGTGCACGTGGCCAGCTGGAGCTGTGACTGGCTGACCGAGGATGGGTTGCAGCAGCTGGGCAGAGCTGTGCTTGTGCTATGCAGAGAGGTGCATGTGAAACTTGGGGGCAATTCTGCCTCAGTTCTGTGCTGAGTGTTGTAGGCTGTGTCAGCAAAGGTGCCCAAGGGCGTGTTCTTGCCATGGGGTTGTCAGCACCCTGGGGCGTATGTTAGTGATCTGTGGGGCTCAGTGAGGGTAAGTGAAGCAGTGACTCAAAAGGAAAACTCAGGTTGAGGGCAAAGAGGTGGTAACACTGACAGTCTCAGATGGTCTGTGTGCAGGAGGTTCAGTACCGGAGAGCAGGCCAGGGAGGAAGCTTCTATTTGCTATGACGGAGCGAACCTGAATATTATCTTAGCACAGAGAAGTCGTGAGACTTTCTGCTGTACTGCTCTGTTCCCAGGCGCTCTGTAACCGGGGAGGAGAGGGCTAGTGTGTGTCTCTCTGGCATGTTGGGGTGATGCTGAAACAGGGCAGAGCAGAGGTAACATTGTGGGAGTGCCATGAACCTTAACTCTTCATTTCCCCTTCTCAGAGCGGAGGGGCGGGAATCCTTACCCAGCGAGGTCACATTCTCATAGTTCTCCTGCATGGCGTCTCTGCAGAGGGCTCTCTGAGTGGGGTCCAGCAGAGCCCCTCTTCCCTGGTGACATACACAGCCACCTCCTCGAAGGTCACCGGCCCCTGAAAGAGCAAGAGTCCAACACCTGCTGCCCCACTATTCATGGAGGAAAGAACCAATCAAATGGAAGCTCTGAGACAGAGACAGTCAGCACAGTCCTATCCCCACACTGCCGAGAGCAGCCAGGGCACCATGGTGAGAGAACAAGAGAGACCCCTTGTCTCTGCCAGCAGATCCATCACACGGCTATGAGCCAGAGGCTGATCCAGCCCCATGGCAGGAACCCAACACCCTCCCCACTGCCAGCAGCTGGATGTGAGGGGCCAGGACATCTTCCCTACACCTCCCTGGTGGGTGCCCCCTTTCCATGTCACACCAGCCCCTGGCTCGCAGGCTGAGGGGTTCGGCACTGGGAGTCTGGTCAGTTTTCCCAGCCCACCCAGGGGTTGCTTTGTCTGTTTCCTGTTTCACAAATTAGGAATTTTCTCCCCAACACCCAAGCCTTTGTTCTGAGGATCTAGGCCCCCGTTAAACAAGTCCCAGCAGGTTTGTCACACTCTGTCCCCTCCCTCTCCTCACCCAGCGGATTCCCTGCCACCCCCCAGACCTAACTCCCCAGAAGTTGCCACCTCTTCAGTGTTTACTGCCCCTCCCCCTCCAGCAGGAACCCACCAGCCGCCCCCCAAGAACCCGACCTGAGCTGGCCCCACTGCAGCCAGAGAAACCCCCGCCCGGCCCGGAGGGTTAATGTCGGGCTGGGAAGCAGCAGCTGCTCAGCTCCCAGCTCCGGATGGAGGCAGCAGCGTCTGGTCTCTCCGGAGCTGTCGGGGGTTGAGGCTCCCGGTTCTGTGCGCTCCCGGCTCCTGCCTCCCGCCCCGCTCCCAGCTGCCCCAGCCCCTTCCCGTGCCCTGCAAACCCCGGGCTGCAGCGCTCGCCGGGGTGTCTGCAGCGGTTGGGATCAGCTGACCCCTCTGCTGAGCCGGGCACCGCAGGGGTGGGGCCGAGCTGCTACACCAGCCCCGCCCCGCTTTTCCCCTGGGGGACCCGGCCCCTCTCCTGCCCCTCCGGGCTGAGGCGGTCCCAACCCCTGCGAGGGCCCGGGGCGGGGCCAGGCCAGGCAGGAGCCGCCTCCCCACCCGGCCTCCGCCCTGTGTGCGGCAGCGGGGCCATGGCCCGGGCCGGGGCCGGGGACACGCGTGGGCGGGGCAGACACGCTCCTGCCGGGCGGGGCCGGGCCGGGGGCAGCGTGGGGCGGGGACACGCGCAGGGCGGACACGCTCCTGCCGGGAGGGGTCGGGGCCGGGGCTGTTCGGGCCCGGGGCGGGGACACGCGTGGGGGCAAGCACGCTCCTGCCGGGCGGGGCCGGGGCTGTTCGGGCCCGGGGCGGGGACACGCGTGGGGGCAGGCACGCTCCTGCCAGGCGGGGCCGGGGCCGGGGCTGTTCGGAGCCAGTTGTTACAGGGGTCACGAGCCCCGGCTCTGCCGCTCCCGGGAACAGGCGGGGTCTGAGAGGGCGGGGCCGGGAAGGAGGAGCGGTGGGGAGGGTCAGGCTGGCCCCGGGACCTCCTTCCCTGGGCTGGGGAGGGCGGAAGCGCCCCGGGGCAGGCTGGGAGATGTAGTTCATCGCGCTCCTGGACCGGAAGTGACGTTGGCCAGGGAGGCGGGGCGGGACTGCGAACTCGCGCGGGGCCGTTGGCACCTCTCCGGAGCCAGAGAAGAGTTTTGTGTCTCCCGGCTCTGGGCATGCGCAGATCGGGGCGGAGTGTGATCAGCTGCTGGGTGAGCGCCGCGCTGCTCCATTGTGAGCCGGGAGCCCGGGCGGGGCAGCGGGGCGGGGTCTGTGCCGGGGCGTGCATGCATTAGCCGGGCTGGGAAAGGGGCGGGGAAGTGTCGGTGCAGCCCGGACATGGCCGGGAGCCAGTGAGCCCCGGGGCGCGGAGAGAAAGGGGGCTGAGACCCCTCAGTTCCGCTGCCCCGTGGGGACCCCGCCCCCTTTCTCCCTAGAGAGCCACGAGCAGCCCCAGGGTGACCCCCTCCCCAACCCCTGAAGTTCCCTGCCCCCCCCCCGATTGTGCCCCATTTTCTCTCCTCTTCGCCAGTGTCCAGCTCTCCCTGGGGCTGGTGGGGCTCTGGGGGTGTCTGGGCCCCTGGCCAGGGGCTCTGGGGACTGGGGGCCAGGGAAGATCTGGCAGGACCCTGGCTGGGGCTGTGGGGGTGTCTGGGGCCCCGGCTGTGGGGTCTGGGCTCTGGGCACTGGGGGGTGTCTGGGGGCTGCTACTAACCCTGATCCTGCTCCCGGATCAGTTTGTGCCACAATCCTGGCTCCAAGCGCGGCCAGGCAGCCCCCAGCCAGGCCCCCTCACCCTGGTAACTTTCTATCCACTTACCAAACACTGTCAGGTGAAATCACAGATTTTTCATTTCTCCCCTCTTGAAAACTGCAGGAACTTCTGGTCCCGCAGGGAATATTCACGCCCCCCCCAGTCCTTGTCCTAGATCTGGGGGGTGAGGCAGGTGGGAAGGGGGCTAGAAATGCCACACAATGGTCTCTTCCACAGCGTTCTGGACTCCTTCTTCCTGAAATGTGGTTTTATTGAGACCATTGTTAATCCAGAGTCACTGCATGGAAAGACAAGGAGTGACTCTGGATGGACAGTGGGGCAAATGAGATCAGCAGTTCTCCCTGTGAGGAGGGGCTCTCATTAGCTGCTCTCCCCAGAGAGCTAAAGGAGGGAAGCTGCTCAAACGCTCTGTCCCTCTCTGCTCAGGACATTGGGGTTCAGATTCCTGGGTCAGACGCTGCAGCCTCCATTGTGATCTGGGAGACCAGGCTTAGCAGCTGCTGCTCCCCCAGCGGGGTTCTGTGCTGGGAAGTGACGTTAATTAAAACTTCTTCTCTGCCCGGCCCAGGGGATGACTTTCTCCAGCTGGTACTAGCCCCCTAGGGCAGCCTTGGGCCCTGTTAATACAAATTCTACCAGACTCCAGGTAACTGAAAGACCTCAGGGAAAGTGCTGGGGACTAGCAAGAAAGTGACTCTGCACAAACAGTCTCTCCTCCCATTAGCAATTGCCAGGAGCAAACCCAGCCATGGGAGAGCAAAGCCCCCAGGAATGGGACTGTCTTAGCCAGAGGGGCAGGGAGAGAGGACAGGGGAAGGAGAGACTGAAATGGGCAGTGGGAGAAATGAGTGTGTGTGTTGGGGGGAGAGATTTCCAGCTCTCTAGTCCACCCAGACACATGTATTGCAGCATCCCTGGGCAGAACCACTTTCCAGTGAACAAGAAAAGGCTCAGACAGAGGAAAAGCTGGTTCCTGACTCCATATTTCCCCTGCTGGGGTGTGGCTGCCGTGGGGTTAGTGTCCCTGGGAATCCCCCACAGTGACTCCTTTGGTTCTGCTCTTTTCTAGCCTTGTGTTCAGAGACTTTGTTACAGGATCAGGGGAGGCGGAAGGGAGGTTAAAAATATCTCTGTGGGCTTAGCCTGGCAGGAGGGGCCAGGTCTACACTGTAATAAAGAGATCAAGCATGTTCCCAGCATGGCAGAGTCTAGGATGCCTGTCTGGAGGGAAGGGGCCTGGGGGACTCGTGATGTTAAATTAACTAAAGCCTGTTCTGAAACCTCCACGACTGCCCTTCTCACCCTGCCAGGCTGCAGAATGACGTCCATGTTTTTCTCCAGCTCATCCCACCCCCCCATGACACAGGGAAGAGAAATGGCTGCAGTGGAGCCAGCTCAGGTAGGGATTATTTTTTTGAGGGGGGGTTGGTGGGTTCCTACAGAAGGGAGAGGGACAGCAAATACACCGGAGATGGGCAGGTTTGCACAGTCTGGTTTGGAGGTTGGAGCGGGGAAGGAAATGCACAGGGTGGAGAAAGGGAGGACAGGGTGTGACAAACCTGCTGGGAGTTGTTTAATAAGTGGCCTAGATTCTAGGAACAGACCCATGAGGTTCGGAGGTGGAAATGCTCTAGTCTGTGAAGCAGAAAATAACCCACGTGAATGGGGCTGGGAAAACTGACCAGACTCATAGTGCTGGAGCCTGACCCGACTAACCAGTGGCTGCTGTGAGATATGAAGGGGGCACCCACCAGTGAGGTTAGGGAGATTCCTCCCTTCATACCCAGCTCCTCACAATGAGGAGGGTGTTGGGCTTCCTAACAGGGATCTCTCCCTGGTCCCTGCTAGGGGCTCCCTCTCCTCTATCAGTCTGTGGCTAGTAGGTGTGTGATGGATCTGCTGGGAGAGATAAGGGGCTCTCTTTGTCCCCTCACTCTGATGTTTCCTGGATGCTCTGAGCAGGGTGGGGGTGGGACTTTGTTGAATGCAAACCACCCAGGGCTTCCCTTTGATGGGCTCCTCTCCCCACAAATAGTGGGGCTGTGAATGGGGCAGCAGGTATTGAGTGTTGGACTCTTGCTCTTTCAGGGCCAGTGACCTTCGAGGAGGTGGCTGTGTATTTCACCAGTGAAGAGTGGGCTCTGCTGGACCCCGCTCAGAGAGCCCTCTACTGGGATGTCATGCAGGAGAACTATGAGAATGTGACCTCACTGGGTAAGGATTCCCGTCCTCTCGGTTCTTGGAAGGGGAAATGGAGAGAAGGTTTACGCCAGCCCCACAATGCCATCTCTACTCTGCCCAGTTTCAGCATCACCCCAATATGCTAGTGAGACACACACTGCCAGAGACCCTCCTGCTGCAGAACACTTTGGGAACAGAGCACAGGAGCCGTATCACACAATGTCAAATATCTCCTGTTTGCTCAAGTAAAACTGAGGGTTAAGTGCACCATAATCAACAGAAGCTTCCTAGGGTCACCGGATGAAATTAATAGGCAGCAGATTTAAAGAAAATGAAAGGAAGGTCTTCTTCACGCAGCACACAGTCAACTTGTGGAACTCCTTACCTGAGGAGGTTGTGAAGGCTAGGACTATAACAGCGTTTAAAGAGAACTGGATAAATTCATGGTGGTTAAGTCCATCAATGGGTATTAGACAGGATGGGTATGGACTGGTGTCCCTAGCCTCTGTCTGTCAGAGGATGGAGATGGATGGCAGGAGAGATATCACTTGATCATTGCCTGTTAGGTTCACTCCCCCTGGGGCACCTGGCATTGGCCACTGTCGGTAGACAGGAAACTGGGCTAGATGGACCTTTGGATCTGACCCGGTACGATCGTTCTTATGTCACGTATGTATGTGTGCATTTGGTGCAAGGAGCTCCTGGCCCTCAGAGACCGTGTGGAGGCTTTGGAGGCCAGGGTGTTGGAACTGGAGGAGCTAAGGGGGGCAGAGAAGTATGTTGATGAGGCTTTCTGGGACACTGTAGAATTGTCCCAACTCCGGTCAGACAGCCCCCCGCACCGTTGAGGAGGATGGAAGGCCCAGGGAATGAGAGCAGTCAATGGGAGCAGAGGAAAGCTTCTCATAGTTGGGACCCTCCTTCCAGATAGTGTTAGGGTAACCTCTTGCACTGAGGTTACCTCACCGAGAGGGAACTCAGTCATTAAGAAATGGCAGCTGTTAGTAATGGGAGATTCGATCATTAGAAACAAGGATATCTGGGTTTGTGATGACCGGGAGAACCGTATGGTGACTTGCCTGCCTGGTGGGTAGGTTGCGGATTTCTCAAGGCATCTAGATAGAATTATATGTAGTGCTGGGGAGGAGCCAGTGGTCATGGTACATGTAGATACCAATGACATAGGGAAGGGTAGGTGAGACGTCCTGGAGGCCAAATTTAATCTGCTAGGAAAGAGACTGAAATCCAGGACCTCTATGGTGGCATTCTCAGATATGCTCCCAGTTCCATGCGCAGGGCCAGGTAGGCAGGCAGAGCTTCGGAGTCTCAATGCGTGGATGAGATGATGGTGTAGAGAGATGGGGTTTAGATTTATTAGGAACTGGGGAAACTTTGGGGATGGGGGAGCCTATACAGGAAGGATGGGCTCCACCTAAACCAAAGTGGATCAGACTGCTGGCACTTAACATTAAAAAGGTTGCAGAGCAGTTTTTAAACTAAGAGATGGGGGAAAGCCAATGGCTGCAGAGAAGCACGTGGATCAGACAGAGACTTCTCTTAGAGGAGAGTGTAGTGATAGAGATTTTTCTAGTTTTAGTCAGGAAGAGAGGCTGGAAGAGGATAAAGTAGGAGCCAGATCAGACGAGAAGCATTCACACACAAAAGAATCTAACACATCAGAAAAGGGCAGACAAATAAACAGTGACAAGTTTTTAAAGTGCGTGTACACAAATGCTAGAAGTGTAAATAATAAGATGGGTGAATTAGAGTGCCTCGTGTTAAAAGGGGATATTGACATAATAGGCATCACAGAGACCTGGTGGAGTGAGGACAATCAATGGGACACAATCATTCCAGGGTACAAAATATATCGGAAGGACGGAGCAAGTCATACTCGGGGGGTGGGGAGGGGAGTGGCACTGTATGTTAAAGAAAATGTAGACTCAGATGAAGTAAAAATCTTAAATGAAACCTCATGTTCCATAGAATCTCTATGGATAGTAATTCCATGCTCTAATAAGAATATAACAGTAGGGATCTATTATCGACCTCCTGTGAAAGACAATGATAGTGAGGATGAAATGCGAAGGGAGATTAGAGAGGCTATCAAAATAAAGAACTCTATAATAGTGGGAGATTTCAATTATCCCCATATTTACTGGATACGTCACCTCAGGACAAAATGCAGAGACAAAATTTCTCAATACTTTAAATGACTGTTTCTTGGAGCAGCTGGTACAAGAACCGCAATGGGAGAAGCAACTCTCCATTTAGTCCTGAGTGGAGAGCAGGATCTTGTCCAAGAGGTAACTATAACAGGACCGCTTAGAAATAGTGATCATAATATAACAAAATTTAACATTCATGTGGTGGGAAGAACAGCTCAACACTGTGGCATTTAATTTCAGAAAGGAGAACTATACAAAAATGAGGGCTAGTTAAACAGAAATTAAAAGGTACAGTGACTAGAGTGAAATCCCTGCAAGCTGCATGGATGCTTTTCAAAGACACAATATTAGAGGCCCAACTTAAATGTATACCCCAAATTAAAAAAAACAGCAAAAGAACTAAAAAGAGCCACTGTGGCTTGGTTTAACCATGTAAAAGAAGCAGTGAGAGATAAAAGGCATCTTTTAAAAGTGGAAGTCAAATCCTAGTGAGGTGTATATAGAAGGGAGCATAAGTACTGCCAAATTAAGTGTAAAAATGGAACAGAAAAGCCAAAAGGAGTTTGAGGAACAGCTAGCCAAAACTCAGAAGGTAATAACAAAATGTTTTTAAGTACATCAAAAGCAGGAAGCTGCTAAATAACCAGTGGGGCCCCTGGACGATTGAGGTACAAAGGCCCTTAAAGATGATAAAGTCATTGCAGAGAAACTAAATGCATTCTTTGCTTCAGTCTTCATGGCTGAGGATGTTAGGAGATTCCCAAACCTTTTGTGGGTGACAAATCTGAGAAATTGCCACAGATTGAAGTGTCACTAGAGGAGGTTTTGGAACTAATTGATAAATTTAACATAACAAGTCACGGAACCAGATGGTATTTACCCAAGAGTTCTGAAGGAACTCAAATGTGAAATTGGGGAACTATTAGCTATGGTTTGTAACCTGTCCTTTAAATCAGCTTCTGTACCCAATGACTGGAAGATTGCTAATGTAACGCCAATATTTAAAAAGGGCTCTAGAGGTAATCCTGGCAATTACAGACTGGTAAGTCTAATGTCTCTGGCAGGCAAATTAGTTGAAACAATAGTAAAGAATAAAATTGTCAGGCACATAGAAGAACAAAAATTGTTGGGCAAAAGTCAACATAGTTTCTGTAAAGGGAAATCATGTCTCACTAGTCTATTAGAGTTCTTTGAAGGTGTCAACAAACATGTGGACAAGGGGGATCCAGTGGACATAGTGTACTTAGATTTCCAGAAAGCCTTTGACAAGGTCTCTCACCAAAGGCTCTTACATAAATGAAGCTATCATGGGATAAGAGGGAAGATCTTTTCATGGATTGAGAACTAGTTAAAAGACAGGGAACAAAGGGTAGGAATAAATGGTAAATTTTCAGAATGAAGAGGAGTAACTAGTGGTGTTCCCCAAGGGTCAGTCCTAGGACCAATCCTTTTCAACTTATTCATAAATGATCTGGAGAAAGGGGTAAACAGTGAGGTGGCAAAGTTTGCAGATGTTACTAAACTGCTCAAGATAATTAAGACCAAAGCAGACTATGAAGAACTTCAAAAAGATCTCACAAAACTAAGTGATTGGGCAACAAAATGGCAAATGAAATTTAATGTGGATAAATGTAAAGTAATGCACATTGGAAAAAACGACCCCAACTATACATACAATATGATGGGGGCAAATTTAGCTACAGCTGATCAGGAAAAAGATCTTTTTGTCATTGTGGATAGTTCTCTGAAGACATCCAGCAGTGTGCAGCGGCAGTCAAAAAAGCAAACAGGATGTTAGAAATTATTTAAAAAGGGATAGACAATAATACATGGAATATCTTATTGCCCTTATATAAATCAATGGAAATAACTAATTTCGACCCCATCATTTTATATGTATATTTGGGATTATGTTTTCCAGTGGGCTGCACTATGTGTTATCCTGACATCTAGTAGTGCTGAGATCCTGCATTCAGTAATATCCCTGCCCTTCCTGTCCCCTTTCTCCACTGAGCCCCACGCTTATGTTTCCAGCTTCCCCAGGACTCTCTCTTTGTCTCTGGACCTGTCTGTCAGCAAGAAGCAGTGCCAGGGAGACTTGCCCTCTCTCTGGAGACTTCGATTTCTGGGACATGGATTTACTTTCTATGTGTTTTAAGAGACTTTGAAATTGAGTGTCTGTGACATTAAGCACAGTACAATCTGGACTGTTGAACAGCTGTCCCCTCAGTTCCCCAGGCTGGGGTGCCTTTTACACTGCTCTACTGTGAGAGCAGCCACTCCTGGGCAGGTAACACGCAGTCTCCAGCGTGTAACTCGCTCCCAGCTACACAGTTTTGAGTGCTGCTAGTCAGCAACTCCCGAATTACAGTACCCACCGGAGAACCCCAGAAAATTCTCTGCTCCCAGACATCCCCCAGAAATGTGCATCTTGTCCTGTCCAGCACACTACTGAACAGTGGGAGCCTATATGAAATCTGTTATTTCATCAATGGAAAATGACATGCACCAGCCTTGTTATTCCAAATGGAGTTTCCAAAACACTTGAATCCAACCACACTGGTTAGAGAAAACAATAAACCAAGATTAACTACTGGGGAAAAAAAAAAAAGATTTTCAGTGACTACAAGTAATGAGCAGGGGCGGCTCCAGACCCCAGCACGCCAAACACGTGCTTGGGGTGGCATGCTGCGGGGGGCGCTCTGCTGGTCCCGGGAGGGCAGCAGACGGCTCCGGTGGACCTCCCGCAGACCTGCCTGCGGAGGGTCCGCTGGTCCTGCGGCTGGGGTGGAGCATCCGCAGGCACGTCTGCGGGAGGTCCACCAGAGCCGTGGGACAGGCGACCGGCAGAGCTCCCCCCGCGGCGTGCCACCGTGCTTGGGGCGGCGAAATGGCTAGAGCCGCCCCTGGTAATGAGGCATAAAAGTAAGAATTGTTTACAAAAGAAATGCAAGATAAAGCACAAACTAATGTTTAACTTAACAAGCTAAAACAGATTTAAAACTAATGATTCTCTCACCATCTGCTGAGACAGGCTGGTTTTCCTTTCAGCCGGGAATCCCTCTAACCTACCCCTGCTGCCCACATTCAGTTCTTCAGGAGTTGTCATGAGCAGAGGGAAAGGGGGGGGAGAGAGAGAGAGTCTCATGCATTTTCCTCACCTCTCTTTATAATTCAGTCCTTTGTACTAGAAACAAATCCAGTTATCAGCTGAGTCATGGTGACAGGCTCTCGTAGATATGACCTTCAAGTGGTCCCTGTGATGGAATGTAAATGTCTTCTTCACACCTTCCCTCTCCTGGAGAATGGCTATTTGACCAGCTGTTTGCCTTGCTGTCTCTGAGGAACTTAGGGTTAGGGTTGCAACTTTTTCAGTAACATCATGCCGTAAAATCTCATAACTTTACATACAGTGTTGCTACACATTTTAAGGAGGATTTTCAGTAGATTGTCTTTTCAAATGGTACCGAACAAGCCATACAGTGATAAATCAAGGGGGAGGGGAGGGATCTCCCTTTTATAAACACCCAGCCAGCCAGATTGCTGTAAAATCCTTGTTGGTGTGACTTCTCTGCTTGCTTTACCTGTAAAGGGTTAACAAGGCCATAGGTAAAAGAAAAGGAGTGGGCACCTGACCAAAAGAGCCAATGGAAAGACTAGAACTTTTTAAAATGGGACAGTAACTTTCCCTTTGTCTGTTGTTCTCTGGAGAAGGCGACACGGAGTAGCAATGCTGTGTGTGGCTTGAAGCAGGTTTGAAAATTCATCTTCCATCCCTCGAAGAAATGATTTGGACAGGGAATGTTTAGACAGACACAATCAGGTTTATATTTTTTATTTTGGCTTTTGGAGCTCCTCTGTGCTATCCCAGATACTTTTGTTTGCTTCTAAGCTTTAAGCTGAACCCCCAGGAAAGCTATTTTGGGTGCTTACAACAATTGTTTCTTTTAAGATCTAGCAAAAGCCTAAGTTCCAGATTTATTGTTTTTCTTTTCAATTTTAATAAAATTTCTCTCTTAAGAACAGGGTTGGATTTTGGTGTCCTTTGTTTTCTTTCTCAGCTCTTTCCCGGAGAGGTGAAAGGGCTTGAGGGTGCCCCACAGGAAGAATTCTCAAATGCTCCGTCCTGGGTCCAAGGGTTTGGGTTTTTTTGCATTTGGGTGGTGGCAACATTTTGGTAGCCAAGGTCAGAGAAAAGCTGTAACTTTGGGGGTTTAATACAAGCCTAGAGTCGCACAAATTAATTTTTAGAATCCTAGCGGGCCCCCACTTTCTGCACTCAGGTGACAGAGTGGAGATTCAGCCCTGACACATACTATGAACAAAATTGATCATAATTCTCTAGAAGAGTGAACATAGGGGCACAGACTTGCACAGTGTCTGTCTGTGTGTTCCCAACATATATGTGGGTATTTCAGTCCCTCACAAGCAAGGTGTTCGGCATCTTCAAACACCTGGGAACCGGTCCTGGGAATTCACTGGTTTATTAAGTGACACTCTAGGGAATTGAGAGACACTTTATATTATTATTATTTTATTATAAATACCAGTATGATGAAATTGCAATGAATCGTGCTAGATATGCCATGTAAGGTATCAATGAAAATGTTATGATTTTCCAAGTTTGATAATCTTGTGTCTATCTTTGTATTGTGAGTTATAGATATGTAGGGTATATCTGTATTCCAGACTTGTGTAGTGTTTCTGGTGACACCCCAGACATATTGGCATCAGCGCTGCCCAGCCTGTTTGATGGCCCATCCGGGGTCATCAGCTGTACAATGAACCCATTGAAAGGATCAAGGGGAGACACCTCTTGAGTCAGCAAGACATGCAAGGATATGCCTGTGTACTGAGACCTCCAAGGCTTTTCCATGCCATGTGCTGTGAAGCTTGTGTTTGGGACACAGGAAGTAGAAGCCACTTGGCAAAAGGAATATAAAGGGCAGCTGCATCATCTCCATTTTGTCTTCAGTCCCTCTTCCTACCTCTGGAGCAACTTCTCTACAAACTGAACCTTGGAACAAAGGACTGAATGATGTGGGGGGAGGGATAGCTCAGTGGTTTGAGCATTGACCTGCTAAACCCAGTATTGTGAGTTCAATCCTTGAGGGGGCCACTTAGGGATCTGGGGCAAAAAATCATTACCAGAGAGCCTTTCAAGCCAGAAACTCACCAATACTGCTAAGAACCAGATATATAGATTTCTGAATGTATCTGACTGTTTTCCCATTTTTAACAACTTCCTTTTCTTTCCTTCTTTTATAATAAACCTTTAGTTGAGATGCTTTCTTGCTTATAAACCTTTACTTTAGATGCTAAGGATTGGCTGGCATCATAGTATTCTGGGTAAGATCCAAACCTATACAGACCTGGTAATGTGGCTGACTCTGGGGTCAGAAGAACACTTCGTTTATGTGATCAGAGTTTTTAAATAACTTCTCACTGTGCCGGACCTAGGTGCTGATTGGGAGTCAGAGAACTGGAATGCAGTAAAGGGGGCCACGTGTGATGTCTTTTTTCAGTTTCTCAATAACCAGTGTGGTGGATCAGAAGCACAGTTGGTGACTGATTGGTGAATTTAACTTCCATGTTAACCACCAGTTTTGGGAGCATCTGCTCTCCCTTTTTCAGTCTGCCCTGATCTTGGCATTTTCAGTGTGGACTGCCCCAGGCACACTGGGTCACAGTAAGCACTGAAGTTAAATTAATAGTGTTTTTTATGACACAGTCATATGAAATCAGCTGAACTCCTTTGTTTTCTTTTATCTGAGCAGCGTTTCCAGTTTCCAAACCTCATATAATCTCCCAGCTGGAACAAGGGGAAGAGCCATGGGTCCCAGACCTCCAGGGTTCAGAGGAAAGAGAGAGCCTGAGAGTTTCCTGCACAGGTGAGGAAAGATTAAACCAACTCAGAATCTGGAAGTGCCTGAAGGAAACATCTGGGAAGCCCTACAAAGCCCTTGGAAGGTTTCTCAGTTCATTATTGTCCCTAGCAGGGGTCGTATCCTCAGGGTAAATATAGCTCATGGCTTCCTGTAGACCCTAGGAGACACCAGGCAGTAGCTTCCTCCCTTTCCCCTGTGAGTTTGGATGGGATGTGAGGGCCGAATTGATCCCCTCCTCTCTCCTGTTTGGGGAAGAGTTTGGGGGAGTTCAGTTCCCGATTTTTATTTGACGTCTCTCCAGCACTTGTTTTGGTTTGGCCTTCCCCTTTCCATCCCTGTCTGAGGTTTCTGTCTCTATCACAGCAGGTGACGCAATGGTATGTGAGAAAGAGGAGCAGAATTCTCAGCAGGAAAATGTTGAAAGTGGCTAAACACAGAGAATTATCGCAAAGATCGAAAGGAATGTGTCCTGGAGTCATGAGCAGGAAAATCCTGTGAGATTCAGCACAGACCAGAAAGAGAGCAAGGAAACCAGCCAGAGGAGAAAATGGGTAAATTTATTTCCTGTCGGGGAACTCAGAAAAGCGTCATGGAAACCACAACACAGCAGGAAGTCCTCATGGGAAAGAGGAAAAATACATGCACTGAGTGTGGGAAAACCTTCACTTGCAGCTCAGCCCTTTCTAAACATCAGAGAATCCACACAGGGGAGAGGCCCTATGAATGCAGTGAGTGTGGGAAAAGCTTCATTAGCCGTTCAGGCCTTTCTCAACATCAGAGAATCCACACAGGGGAGAGGCCCTTTTATTGCAGTGAGTGTGGGAAAACCTTCACTTTCAGCTCAGCCCTTTCTATTCATCAGAGAATCCACACAGGGGAGAGGCCCTTTTATTGCAGTGAGTGTGGGAAAACCTTCACTTGCAGCTCAGCCCTTTCTAAACATCAGAGAATCCACACAGGGGAGAGGCAGCCCTATGAATGCAGTGAGTGTGGGAAAAGCTTCATTAGCCGTTCAGGCCTTTCTAAACATCACAGAATCCACACAGGGGAGAGGCCCTATGAATGCCGTGAGTGTGGGAAAACCTTCAGTCGCAGTTCAGGCCTTTCTAAACATCAGAGAATCCACACAGGGGAGAGGCTCTTTGATTGCAGTGAGTGTGGGAAAACCTTCACTTGCAGCTCAGCCCTTTCTATTCATCAGAGAATCCACACAGGAGAGAGGCCCTATGAATGCAGTGAGTGTGGGAAAAGCTTCATTAGCAGTTCAGGACTTTCTAAACATCAGAGAATCCACACAGGGGAGAGGCCCTTTTATTGCAGTGAGTGTGGAAAAACCTTCACTTGCAGCTCAGCCCTTTCTATTCATCAGAGAATCCACACAGGGGACAGGCCCTATGAATGCAGTGAGTGTGGAAAAACCTTCACTTGCAGCTCAGCCTTTTCTGTTCATCAGAGAATCCACACAGGGGAGAGGCCCTATGAATGTCATGAGTGTGGGAAAAGCTTTATTACCAGCTCAGACCTTATTAGGCATCAGAAAATCCACACAGGGGAGAGGCCCTATGAATGCAGTGAGTGTGGGAAAACCTTTATTACCAGCTCAGACCATATTAGGCATCAGAGAATCCACACAGGGAAGAGGCCCTATGAATGCCTTGAGTGTGGGAAAAACTTGACTAGCAGCTCAGGCCTTTCTAAACATCACAAAATCCACACCGGTGAGAGACCTTATAAATGCAGTGAGTGTGGGAAAACCTTCAATCACAGCTCACACCTTCTTACCCATCTCAGAATCCACATAGGTATGCGACCCAATGGAAGCAGTGAGTGTGGGAAAACCTTGTCTTGCCACTGAGCCCATGTGAGCCATCAGAGAATCTGCAAGGGGGATCAATACCATAAACCCTCTAGGGCTATCAATACTTTAATACTTTTCCTGATTCCCACTTTTAAAAGCTGTTTGAAGCACCGATATCCCTCAGCTTGTCCAGATGAGTGAGTGGCCCATTTTTGCATTTTGCAGTTTGACCTCTTTGAGGTGGACTCATTTGTCCTTTCTATCAACTCCATTCTCCCATGAGTAATTCTAGTGTGCCCTTCCTATCAGGAACCAGGAGCATCACATTTATACCATTCCTCCTATTGCAAAGTTATTGTTAGAGTCACCAGTGTTACAGATTGTATCATTGCCAGTTGTTCTCATGTTGTGCTGAA
The DNA here is from genome assembly GCF_016161935.1 of Mauremys reevesii. Lineage (NCBI taxonomy): Eukaryota > Metazoa > Chordata > Testudines > Geoemydidae > Mauremys > Mauremys reevesii. Next base: position 21,290,282 of record NC_052634.1, on the reverse strand, counting down.
GAGCAGTTATCATGGGAACTTTTCATAATACATTTAAATGAAGAGCAGGGGCAGGAAAAAGTGTCATTTCAGCCTCTGTGATACTGGAAGGAGATGTAAGCGACAGAGTCCTGTGGTACCTTATAGACTAAAATACGTACTGGAGCATAAGCAATATACAAAAACCTGTAGGAGAACACTTCAACCTCCTGGACACACAATAGCAGACTTAAAAGTGCCATCCTGCAGCAAAAATACTTCAGGGCCAGACTTCAAAGAGAAACTGCTGAGCTTCAGTTCATCTGCAAATTTAACACCATCAGCTCAGGACTAAACAAAGACTGTGCCTGGCTAGCCAACTACAAAAGCAGTTTCTCCTCCCTTTGTGTTCACACCTCAACTGCTAGAAGAGGGGCCCATCCTCCCTGATTTAACTAACCTTGTTATCTCTAGACTGATTCTTGCCTGCATATTTATACCCGCCTCTGGTCATTTCCGCGACATGCATCTGACGATGGGGGGATTCACCCACGAAAGCTCATGCACCCATATGTCTGTTAGTCTACAAGGTGCCACAGGACTCTTTGTCACATTTGCAGATCCAGACTAAGGCCTGGTCTACACTTGTGTGTGTGGGGGGGGGCCGAACTACCTTAGTTCGAACTTCTTACCTGTCCAGACGCCGCGGGATCAAAGTCTGCGGCTCCCCCATCAACTCCGCCACCACCGTTCGCGGTGGTGGAGTTCCGGAGTCGACGGGAGCGCGTTCGGAGTTCGAACTATCGCATCTAGATTAGACGCAATAGTTCGAACTCCGAGAAGTCGAATGCTACCCGTCGACCCGGCTGGTAAGTATAGATGTACCCTAACAGAGCTACTCCTCTGATACTTGGAAGGAGATGGGGTGACTCAGAGATTCCCTCCTTCCCCATCATGGCAGAACTGTTACCTTTTGTCTGAGCCAGGCAGAGTTTATCGTCATCACATTCTACCCCTCCACTTCTCAAAGTGTCATGTGATGAAGAGTTCTCAGTTGTCTGTGCTTGGAGATGATGCTTTGACTTATTTAATCCTATGCCAGAGTTGCTATGACTGGTGAGAAAAGTATCAAAGACCAGGAAGGGAATTCAAATGGATCCGAATCGCAGTGTGATCATTTCGAGTTTAAATCCCAGGTTCCATCTATTGGTAAAGCCAATTCTGGCAAGGTGGCTGTTTTTTCCCCCATTATGGCAATGCTAGGATACTAAACATGTTGTAAATAACATAACTGACTATTGAGACAGTTACTCACTGAAATATGTTTGAATGGTTCAGAGGAGAATGTGATGGGAGAATCTCTTGTCCTGATTCTAAATAATTAGATGTAACCTGCTCTGGAATTTCAGTTTACACGTTCATTGTCATGTATTTTATCTCTCTGTGATCTGGGTTTCTATCTTTCTTGATGGCTGTGTGGTCACACAATTAGATATTAGTTCAGCTCAGATTTATTGGAGAATTTAAGACAAATGACCATTTGCTAAAGTCATCATTTCTCACTTCAGCTTTGCTTTTTTCCCATCCTTCCATGATGATATGGAGAAATTTCAAGTGCAGTTCTGTCAATAGGAGAGAACTCTCCAATTTACTAGCCATGCTAACAAAGACACCGCAGTAATTTAAAATCTCCACTTGGAAATGGTGAACAGCAGCAGACCCCCGACTAACTGAAGGAAGTGCATATGAGCACAGTGTAGTTCAATTGTTTAAATCAATATGGTCTCAGATGGCTATGTTGGCAGGTGAAGGCCTTCTGCTGATGTAGCGCTGTCGCAGGGGATTAGAGATGTGTAACTACGTTGCTCAGCTGTGTCTGTTTTTCGCACCCCTGAGCAATAATTATACCGATAAATGTCTTTAGTGTAGACCAGACAGTTTTCTCTTGTGTTTTCTGCATTTGTATCACTTCTCCCCTACTTCCTACTACTTTGAAAGATTTAAAGTGTGAAAAGAGAGGTATTTTTCCTCATGATGCTAACATTCCCACATAGGAGACCCCTTCCACCAACACGCATGGCAGAGGAACCAGAGATATATGAACTCACAGAAGTGTTGGGACAAACTACAACTTGAGCCAAGGTTCAGTTGTTGGCAATGGGGATTAAAAGAAAACTAACATATGTGACCAGAATTTGTGATCTTTGAATATATTAGTGTTACTAGTGAAAATGAAATCATAGGTGATGTTATTGGTTAAAGAGTAAGAGACTAATTGTTTGATAATCTGAATAATTTTGGAAAACTGAAAATTGTCTTGTTTTTTTTTTTTTAGTTCAGGAAATGATGGTTAATCTTCAAAAGTTAATTTGATTTAATTTACCCCCTGTAGTGTAAGGAGTTCTGGTAGAAAACCTCACTCCAAAGGTTGAGGTGGGAGAATAGGTGTTAGAGTGTATAAGAGAATATTGGGTCTGTATAGATTTTATTTTTGTATTTCAAATAGAACTTATTTTGCTTAGCTTCAAAGTCAATTTCTATTAAAAGGAAAACTACTCAAGGAGACAAGTTGTATAAGTTTTTACCCACTTACACTGTAAGCGTCACTGACTTCCCCACTTCTCTAATTTGCAAAGGAAAGGCCTGACATCTGTTACAGGATGTGTCCAGCAGGTAGGAAAGCTGCAGTTGTCAACCATCAATGCCAAGGAAAAGGCTGAAGTCCATTGCCTTTCATATCTAAAAGCCATCTAGAGGCTGGTCTACACTGAAAAGCTGTGTTGACATGGCCACATCTCTCAGGGGTGTGAAAAATCCACTCCACTGAGAGAAGTAGTTAATGTGACCTAAGCCCCAGTGTAGACAGTGTTATGCTGTCAGAAGAATATTTCCAGTGTTTGAAGGGTAGACATACCCTTAGACAGATTGATACCCTCTGGGAAGCGAGTCATGACATCAATTCCAATTTTGACCCATCTCTCTATGTGAGAAATCTGCTAGTATGGAGGGCTGAGCCAGCTGTGTGATCACCTGGTTCAATTGAGGAAAAGTTCTTAGTACCCATCAGTCCAAAGACTGAGAGAAATGTTGAGTTCAACCATTGTCATTTTAGTATTTGATTGTTCCTTTCTCTATTTTTTGTGTTGGCCTTTCTGTTCTATCAGAGTGTGACTGTATAGCTCAGTGCATGTGTGATAAATGCTCTTTGGTGCCAATTGGCAGAGAGGTCAAAGTAATTCACAAGAAACTCCTGCCTCAGACCTGACAAACTCATCACACCTAATGCACTGATTTTTATGATATTTATCCAGGAAGCATAGCAGTGAGATCTCTACTGAAAGCTTGTAAATTATTGTTACTCCTGATCACTGCAAGAGGTGTGTATGAGTCCTATTGAAGGAGTCATGTAAGTATATGGAAAATTATGCCCATATGGTATTGTCATGAAAGTGAGTCACCCCAATCAAAGGTCTTGTTGGGAATGGCCCATTCAAGTGGGAGGAATTGTCACCCGTCCCTTGCTAGCCAGTTATGCGGTGTGTTGCTGCATTGTCAATCTTTGCACCAGCCCAGAAAAGCCAATGGAAAACTATCAAAGACAAATTATAGACATCAAAACCCTGTGGAAGTGTAAACGACAATATGACAATGAGGAAATGATCCTTTCTGTGAATATACACAAAAGACTGATTCATTTTATAACATGGTGGAGAGAAACACTCTGGTTCCATTCACCAAGGAGATCACTAATGACCAATGGTGCTTCAAGAAAGGCAGGGCCCTGGCTCCTAGGGACTAGCAGTCACTGCAATAGACTGTCACCTCACACTTCAATCTACTTAGGTAGGAAAGGTAACTATTAAAAAGTGTAGGTTGCATTTTGTGATTTTGTTTTGTTGGTAACAGTTGGTTTCCATCATTCACATTTGTTTGTTTAAATCTCTGTCCCTTGTTAAAGAAATTTCCCTCTGATCAATAACTGTGCTCAAGTGCTATGTGTGATCCAGTAGCAGTGGGCTACAGTAAAACTGGTAACCTGAGATGTACCATTGCTTCGGGCAGAGAGGATCTGGGATTTTTCTGAGCCCTGGTCTACTCTAGGGGAGGGAATCAATCTAAGTTACGCAACTTCAGCTACATGAATATCGTAGCTGAAGTCGATGTACTTAGATCGACTTACCATGGTGTCTTCGTCGCGGTGAGTCGACTGCTGCAGCTCCCCAGTAGACTCTGCCTGCGCCTCTCACCGAGCTGGAGTACAGTGGTCAACAGAAGAGTACTTGAGAATCGATTTAGTTGCATCTACACTAGATGCGATAGATTGATCCCCCCCCCGCTGGATCGATCACTGCCCGCCAATTCGGCAGATAGTATAGACATACCCTGAGTATCTGGTGATTGGAGCTGGACCCCAGAGGGGGACACATTGAAGGAACTCAGGGGTTAAGGTGCCTTTACTGCCAACTGTCAAGGTTGCTGTAGCTCAGAGGAGGGTGCTTGAGTGCCTGATAGGCTGGTGAGTTTGGTCACTAACATCCAGCTGCCAAATGCAAAACTCCTTCTTCCTAGTGGAAGGTGGCAACAAGGAAACTCACAGCCCTTAGCTCCCTGAGAAGGGTCACAATATGTCTCTATGTTGATTCACCTGTCAAATTCACACAAGGAAAGCTCCCTATAGCATAAAACTCTGCTGTATGAAATCATGGAACATGTGCTCTTCGCTCTGTGAAAGCACATAAAGAATCAAGCGCTGGAGGGTAGGGTTTGGGTCCAGAGTGACCTAGACAAATTGGAGGTTGGGCCAAAAGAAATCTGATGAGGTTCAACAAGGACAAGTGCAGATTCCTACACTTAGGATGGAAGAATCTCATGCACCGCTACAGGCTGGGGACAGACTGGCTAAGTGGCAGTTCTGCAGAAAAGGAGCTGGGGATTACAGTGGACAAGAAGCTGGATATGAGTCAATAATGTGCCCTTGGTGCCAGGAAGGTTAACAGCATATTGGGCAGCATTAGTAGGAATGTTGACAGCAGATCGAGGAAGTGATTATTCCCTTCTATTTGGCACTGATGTGGCCACATCTGGAGTACTGCATCCAGTTTTGGGCCCCCCGCTACAGAAAGTATGTGGACAAATTGGAGAGTGTTCAGCGGAGGGCAACAAAAATTATTAGGAGACCTAGGCATATGATTTATGAAGAGAGGGTGAGGAACTGGAGTTATTTAGTCTGCAGAAGAGAAGAGTGAGGTGGGATTTGATAGCAGCCTTCAACTACCTGAAGGGGGGTTCCAAAGAGGATGGAGCTCGGCTGTTCTCAGTGGTGGCAGATGACAGAACAAGGAGCAATGGTCTCAAGTTGCAGTGGGGGTGGTCTAGGTTGGATATTAGGAAAAACTTTTTCACTAGGAGGGTGGTGAAGTACTGGAATGGGTTCCCTAGGGAAGTGGTGGAATCTCCATCCTTAGACCTGGGTTGACAGAGCCCTGACTGGGATGATTTAGTTGGGGATTGGTCCTGCTTTGAGTAGGGGGTTGGACTAGATGACCTCCTGAGGTTTCTTTCAACCCTGATATTCTATAATTCTAAGTAGCTGCAAGTGTCTCTTTGTGTTCACATCTGTAAAGACGCTAGGAATGGGCGACGGGATGGATCACTTCATGATTACGTGTTCTGTTAATTCCCTCTAAAGCATCTGGCTTTGACCACTCTTGGGAGCTAGGACACTTGACAGGATGGACCATTGGTCTGACTCAGTACGGTTGTTCTTATGTTTTATGCACAGAAATGAGGCTCTTACAAAGCAGACATTGGGGGAGGGGCTCTAAATTTAAATCAGCATTAGAGAAAAATATGTTCAAACACAGTGAGACTCGATGTATGGAAGAAATAACACGTGATCCCCATCTCCTTCCCCAAAGCCTTAGGTGGGGATTAGCTGCCAACTGCTGCGACTGCTGCTCTGAGGGGAGCGGTATAAGTTGTCTGCCTGTGGGTGCAGCCCACCAGCTGGTTCTCCTGGGGCAGACGGTGAGTTGCTGGGCAGGAATGGTGCATCAGCTGGAGTATGAAATATGAACAGGGATCTAAAGACTCTACACTGGCCTCCAGTGGGGTTGAGATGCCGAGGCAGTGGAATTTCAGCATCAGTGTCATCAAGATTCAAAGCTGCTTGGGGTGGAGAGGAGGGGATGACTCCACTGGATTTTTAGTGCATCCCCTAGCTGCTCGCCCATGACAGCCTGGCTTTGTCATTGCTCTGTGGTTCTCCTGTTGCTCATTCCCAGCTTCTGGAAAGCAATGGCTGGGGACACCATCCCTGCCCATCCTGGCTAATAGCCATCGAGGAACCTATCCTCTGTGCACTTCTCTAGTTCTTTTTTGAACTCTGTTCTAGTCTTGGCTTTCACAAGATCTTCTGGTAAAGAGTTCCATGAGTTAACTGTGCGTTGTGCGAAGAAATACTTCGTTTCAAACCTGTAGCCTATTCATTTCATTTGGTGACTCCTCCTAGTTCTTGTGTTATAAGAAGGAGTAAATAACACTCCCTTCCTTGGTCCTTTGAAAGATGATATTTGAGCCCCCACCTCCCTGCCCCACCTCTCATGTCCAGGGAACAACAGGGATATAACAACACGGCAAACAACAAGGTTCAAAGTCAATGCACCTGGGAGAAGTATCTGCTGTTTCATTCCTTACATTCCTGTCCCATTTCCTTTCCCTCCTTTCTGTTAAAAGCTTTTGTGTTTTGCACAGAAACATTATTTCCACAGGAGCCACCCAGGAGTGGGGGCTGCATTCCTGTGCCAAACAGTCACTAGAAGGAGGCAGACAAAGGCCTTTAAGATGAGGTGTCCATCATTGTCAAAATATCATCTCCCTCCTTCAGCTCACTGGCAGCCTGAATTTCTTCCTTATCCTACCAGAGTCTTGTCTGGACTCAGCACTATCCAGCCCCTCTGTATGTAGTGGGCAAAACCCACAGACCTTGTCTTTAAAAACAATCCGCCCCCTTCCTTCTTAGGGAAGATTTTTCTATGATTGAAGTTGAGCTTCAGTTCCCCTCTCCTAGGGGCAGGTTGGGTGTGGGGCCAGCTCCTAATGAGATCTGTTTTCATCTTTGCCCCCTAACTCTGCTCCCAGCTGTCAGGCGGCTTCCAGCCCATCCATCCTGCTTACTAGCTCCATGGTCACGTGTAACCCCCTTTGCCAGCACACGTAGCCTGCAGGAAAGCTGCTCCTGCCAGCTGTGTCGGTGGTATAGTGGGGAGCATAGCTGCCTTCCAAACAGTTGACCTGGCTTCAATTCCCAGCCAAGGCAATAATGGCTTTTCTCTTTTGTTGGTTCCTTGTCTGGAAGTGGTTTAATTTCAGTCACATTGTGTTACAATCACATTATCAATAGAATGAGACAATAAATGTGTCAAAGCCCAGCAGGTCACACAGGAGGGAGGACTACAAGGGGCTGGAATGTGTCATCTGAGAAGACAGAACACTTGGAAACCTGCATCTCCCATCCCCTGGCTTCTGTGTGATGATACCAGCTGCGTGAGCTGTTTGTACCCTGTTCCTGCATGATGGGGAAATAAAGTTTTGAGTCAGTTTTTGCTCCTACAGATTCCTTTGCTGTTACAATTATATTGATATGAACAAAAGGGAAGCATAAAAACAACCAAAAAACCCATCCAACTTGCAGTACAGTTAGGAAAGAGAAGATCAGGGTAAGCCAAACATTTCAAAATAAAAATTAATACTGAAATGGGAGCCGGGAGAATGAGATCAGGTATGTGGAGATCCCCTTGATATTTGAAACCTACAACTACCCAGCTTTCTGAACACCTGTGAGGAGCAAGATGGAGTTGGGACATCTTCAGTCGTTGATTGTCTCTCTGTGTTCTCTGTCGCTTTCTTCTCCCCCCATTCTTCTTCTCCAGTGTCTCTGCCTTTCTCCTCTTGCTCCCTCTCCCCCTGCCCTTTCCCAGGAACTCACAGTCTACAGCATTCAGGAAAAGCCAGAGTTTCATAGATTCATAGACTCTAGGACGGGAAGGGACCTCGAGAGGTCATCGAGTCCAGTCCCCTGCCTTCATGGCAGGACCAAATACTGTCTAGACCATCCCTGATAGATATTTAAATATTTTACTGGCTGCAGCCACAAAGCGAGAAAAATTACACTTCTGGTTCAGAGTCAATGCACACACATAAGAATCAATGGGCTTTTAATTCCTTAGGTTCTGCCACCATATGCTGCTTCCATTTCATTTCAATCTTTCCCCAAGATTTCTCATTGTGCACAGCAACATTACACCCTTGGGAGAGAGTGGACCAGAGACTGAATTAATTTAACCTACAAAAACCAAACAAATAGAAATGTAGATCAGAAATGTACTCTCTAGGTTCCTCCAGCCCAGGGGTTGGCAACCTTTCAGAAGCGGTGTGCTAAGTCTTCATTTATTCACTATAATTTAAGTTTTCGGGTGCCGGTAATACATTTTAATGTTTTTTAGAAGGTCTCTCTCTACAAGTCTATATATTATATAACTAAACTAGTGTATTGTAAAATAAACAAGGTTTTCAAAATGTTTAAGAAGCTTCATTTAAAATTAAATGTTGATCTTACACCGCTGGCCCGCTCAGCCTGCTGCTGGTCTGGGGTTCTGTTCACCTAGGCTGGCAGTGGGCTGAGTGGGGCCTGCGGCCAGGACCCCAGACCGGCAGCGGGCTGTGCAGGGCCAGCAGCCGGGACCCTCAGCCCACTGCTGCTCAGGGGTTCCATCCGCCGGCTCCTGCCAGCCGGGATCCCGGCTGCCGGACCCGCTCAGCCCGCTGCCTGTCTGGGGTCCCGGCCCTGCCCACGTACAGTGGGTACCTACCTTCTCCCTGGTTCTGGCCCTTCTCTTCCTCTCTCTGCACTGAGCTGAGGGTGGGAGTGGACCGAACACAGGGCTGGGGGTGAAGGGTCTGGCCAGGAGCTAGAATGAGGAGGGGGCTCAGGGTTGGGGCAGGAGGTTTGGCTGTGGGGCACTTACCTGGGAGCTCCCATTTGGTGTGAGGGTGCAGGTGGGAATGTGCGGAGGGTGCAGGAGCTCCGTTTGGTGCTCAGGGTGGGGTGGGGATGTGCAGGGTGCATGGGATGTGGGGATGTGGGGGTGCAAGAGTCAGGGCTGGGGGCATGTGAGGGGTGCAGGTATCAGAGGAGTGGGGCTGGGGATGTGTGGGGTGCCAGAGTCAGGGCTGGAGTCATGTGGGGGTGGAGGGGTGAAGGAGTCAACAGAGGGTGGGTGGTACAGGGCTCAGGGCAGGGGCCTGGGGGTGTGTGTGGGGGGGTCAGGGCTCCAGGCAGAGGGCTGGGTGACTGCCCCCCTGAACTCCCCCCCCGTTCCTTGTCCCGACTACCCCCTCCTGGGACCCCACTCCCTATCTAAGCCTCCCTGCCCCGTGTCCCCTGACTGCCCCCCTAGGACCCTACCCCCTACCTGTCCCCTGACTGCCCCAACCCTTATCCACACCCCCGCACCCAGACAGAACCCCCTGGACTCCCATGCCTATCTAACCGCTCCCGCCCCTGACAGGACCCCAGAACTCTGGACCCATACACCCCCAGCTCTCTGCCTGCCACAACCACTCTCCACGCCCCTACCTCCTGACAGCCCCCAGAACTCCCGACTCATCCAACCCCTCAGCTCCTTGTTCCCTGACTCCCCCAGAGACCCTCCCACCCGAACTGTGCCCCCAGGCCCCACCTTGCTCCCTGTTCCTGACTGCCCTGTCTCCTATCCACCCCCACCCCTAACAGACCCGGGACTCCCATGCCCCATCCACCCCCGGTCCCTGACTGCCCCTCCAGAGACCCCATCCCAACCACCCCCAGGATCCCACCCCATCCAACCCACCCAGCTCCCTGTCCCCTGATTGCCCCCCGCTTACCCCAACCCCCTCCCCCAGCCCCGGACCCCTTACCATGAGGCTTCCCGCTCATTCGGAGCCCGGCTGCCGCGCACAGCCACACCCCTCAAAGTGCTGTGCGCAAGGCGGCAGGGCGCTGGATGGCGGGAGCTCTTTCCTCCCCACAGAGCCAAACGCTGCCGCGGAGTGCGGAGCCCGGCCCCCAGGCGCTGCAGCGCGGCAGGCCTCCAGGGAAGGTGGGGAGGGGCCAAGTTGCTGTGCTGGCAGGATTTTTAATGTCACACTGGAGTCGGCAGGCCCCAGCGTGCCATTAAAAGTTGGCTCGCGTGCCATCGGTTGCCGACCCTGCTCCAGCCCAACCTTCTGCTGATGCACCTCAACGCATGGCTATGAAGGGTTTGAAGCTTTCATTGCTTAAGTTCCAGGACCCTGAGGGATTTCAGCTCCCCTTTGTCCAGAGGAAACCTTCACCCCACTCCCAACCAGGTTCTTGTCCATGGGATCACTGTAGGGGGCTGGGTCCCTGTTTGTCTAGTCTCTCTAGCTAGGACAAGCCAGGGCGCCTCTACAGGAATCCATGGCACACCCACATCTTGAACACTGCGTGCAGATGTGGTCACCCCCCCGATAAAAGATATATTGTAATTGGAAAAGGTTCAGAAAAGGGCAACAAAAATGATTAGGGGTCTGGAGCAGCTTTCATATGACGAGTGATTAATAAGACTGAGACTTTTCAGCTTGGAAAAGAGATGGTAGAGGTCTATAAAGCAATGACTGGGTTGGAGAAAATAAACAAGGAAGTGTTATTTACTCCTCTAGACACGAGAACTAGGGGTCACCAAATGAAATGAAGAGGCAGCAGGTTTAAACCAAACAAAAGGAAATATTTCTTCACATAACACACAGTCAACCTGTGGAACCCTGGGGCACCTAGGATCGGCCACTGTAAGAAGACAGGATACTAGGCTAGATGGACTGTTGATCTGACCCAGTGTGGCCATTCTTATGTTGTGTACTTGTGAACTGGGGTGTATGAGCACCAGGGCCCTCTGTGGAGCTGCCCTTCTCCTTCTATCTCTCATGTTTCAGTTGACTCCAGCCTTTTTTTCTATTCAGCATCATTGTAAACAAGCTGCCCTCACCTCCTGTCCCCTCCAGAACCAGTGTCCCCTGTCTTGTGTAAATCACTGACCTCTCTCAGCACTGACTGCCCCTCCATGTCCCTGTCCCTCCCTCTGTGCTGATGGGACCCTTCTCTCCAGTCCTTCCTCCTCAAGCAGCTCAGTGGATGGGAATCTTAGCGTCACCCTGGTGCTTTAGGAGCAGAACCCCCCCAGAGCTTCCATGCAATTGGCACTTTGCCATCACTGCTCAGGACTGTAACCTGTGCAGGGAGACTGACTGGGCCACGTGCCAGCTGGGCATGAGCAAAGCAGCAGGGGTGAAAGGCAAACGTGGGGAGTGAACCCAGGGCCTTATACATGCGAATCAGGCACTGTACCACTGAGCCACATCCCCAAACAGGCCTTCTTTGCTGACTGTTACGCTCAGAGCCTGCCTCTTTCCAATGCATCCAGTGGCTTATAAGCTTCATGGGAAACCTTTTCCCCCCAGTCATGCTCTCGTGCAGGTTGCTGGGTCTTAGGGGTCACTTTGCAGCAGGGCCAGATTTGATGTGTGGGGTGGAGAGAGTGTGTGCGCCCTGGACTCAAGGTTAGCTCAAAAAACAAACAAACAAAAAAGGCAAGGGAAAAACTGCTGGCTGGGAGCTGAATATGCAGGACAATGGGTTGGGATTCTTCTCCGCTCAGATTTGTTATGTAGCTGGCAGTCTCCCAAACGATGGTCTGTTCCTTCCCTCAAAATGCCGGCTAACCCTCTCCTTTTCAATTTAAAGCTCCATGAATGGAAAAAAAATAATGAGGAAGAAAGCATAGAAGCTATGGACGTAGTTAAGAAAGGACTTGGGGTGATAAAAGACCAAAGGAAGGAAAGTATCAATGTTTCTGCCTGGTTTTAAACCAGGGATCTTTTGCAAGTTAGGCAAATGTGATAACCACTACACTACAGAAACCAGCTGCTGTCAATTTTGGGGCCCTTTTCTAAGGCTTTCTCAGTAGCTGCTACACCAGCTGATTTGCCTTTGAAGAACAGGGAAACAAAGGGCACCAAGAACTTATGTTTTTTGGATGAGCCAAGAAAAGGGAGCAGCATTGTCCCCCTCGGGTAGCCCCTGTTCAATTCCAGGTCAGAAAGCAAAACTCTTCTGCAAGAATATCCAAAATATATTGTGTTTCACTTTATTTCAGAAGTACAGTTGTATGGCAATTAAATGATGACTCTAAAGTTTCATAAAAGCAAAGAACATTAAACAAAATAGTGTGGGAAATACGGATGTATCTGAGAAAATGGCTTGGAATGAAGGAAGACAAAAATTGATGGGTCGAGAGAACAGGCCCTGTTTCCCCCTGGTTTGGAGCTTCTCTCACAACTACTGGAATAGAAAAGCTAAGCAAATGGGGTTCTATTGTTGCACAGGAGATTGAAGTGAGGCTATTTTCTCCAGATGGTCATGTCAGGAGTGGGATTTGAAACCACGTCTCTATGCAGAGGCCAGAACACCCAAGAGATAGGAAAAAAGAGTCTTGAAACTAGCACTTTAGACCAGTCCACCATCCTCCTGCTACAAAGACCATGACTTATGAACCCTAGTTTTTGTTAATAATTGATGAACTCTTTAGGGAGGTCGAGATGGCACATCTCTTTCAACTCCTAGAGACCTTCTCCAGCACAGCTGAATTTTAGACACACTCACCCAGACCTAGAGTTACACGTTTCCTGGAGCTCCATGAGTTCTGTGGTGGTGTAATCTCCCTGCTCGTGTTTTAAGTGAACAAAAGATGGGTGCTGGCATTCTGAGACAGTAATGGTGAACCTCAAAATCCTGCCCTGTGGGCTAGATAGTTAAGCAACCAGCACCCACAACCTCTACCATGACAGCATCCTGTCTGGCAGGAACTCATTTATCAATAGCTGGGGTGTGAAATCCTCATTTCTTTGTTGTTCTATCACTGTAGTCCCCACTTTCCTATTGCTTGTCTGTATAATCTGTGTCTGGTGCTGTGATTCTTTCTGTCTGCTGTATAATTAATTTGTTGAGTGTAAACCAATTAAGGCGGTGGGGTATAATTGGTTAGATAATCATGTTATAATGTGTTAGGATTGGTTAGTTACATTTCAGTAAAATGATTGGTTAAGGCATAGCTAAGCAGAACTCCAGTTTTACTATATAGTCTGCAGTCAGTCAGGAAGTAAGGGGGGGTAGGGTAATTGGAATGATGTTTTGCTAAGGGTGGGAATAGGAACAGGGACACAGGCAAGGCTCTGTGGTGTCAGAGCTGGGAAGGGGGACACTGAGGAAGGAAATCAGAATCATTGCTTGCTGGAAGTTTACCCCAATAAACATTGAATTGTTTGCACCTTTGAGCTTTGTGCATTGCTGCTCTCTGGTCACGCAAGAAGGACCAGGGAATGGGAGGGTGATGGGATAAACCCTCTAACAAGTACGTCTTTCAGGGTGTGAAAAACCCCAGAACCAGTATAATTAAGCTGACCTAAACCATGGTTAGATAGTGCTAAATGAAAGGAAAGATTGTTCTGTGAATGTAGCTATTAGAGGGATGGAATCTAGAGCAGGGCGGGAGCAGCAGCTGAGGCAGAGGACAGCCTGGGCCGGGCAGATGCTAGGAGCAGAGCACCAGAGGCCTCTACTGGCTCAGTCCTCAGCAGCAAACAATCAGTCCCCACCCGCACACCGGGACAGCAGCCTGGAGCCAAGGGCAGTGCCCAGTGGGGGTTTCTCTTTTTTCCTCTTCCTGGGGTGAGCAGGGACCTGGGGGTGTTTCTAGCAGGGCAGTTGGAACTGAATTGGGAACCAGCTTTTAAAAACAGGCAGCTCAAGTTCAGACTAATTTTGTTACAATTTTCTTTATAATGTAAAATAATTCAAAAGTAAACGGGCAGGAATGATTGGAACTCTTTTATCCCGGGCATAGAAAGAAACGGCTTTTTGGCTTTTCCTGATACGGGAGTCAGGTTCATTCACTGTTCAGAAGCAACGTGCTCAGAAGCCTATTGTGTTTCATTTCTTAGGTTCTGCTGCCATCGTGTGACCATTTCCTTCCCCTCCTTTCTGTCCAAAGCGCAGAGCCCAGTCCCTCCAGGGAGAGAAGGACATCTTTCTTCTTTCCTTCCTCAACAGCCCCCTTCCCTGGAGAGCCCTATGCTGGGGTCTGGGTGGGGAACAGCCATTTCTGAGGATTAATTTCACACCATATTTGGTGTTGATATATAGCTTTTACAGCCAGACTAGATCACTAGGTACCTCTGCTCTGACCTGATTCAGAAGAGAGTCCAGAGAATTTTACCCAGTGACTCCTACACCCACCCCAAGATCTTCTGGCTGAACGAGGAGGGTTCATTCAGAAAGTCATCGTGTTTGGATGTAAAGGTGGGAAATGATGGGAAATTGGCCCCTCTTTCAAGTTTTAATGTTGTAACTTCGACATCTAGATTGGGGTGGCCAACCTGAGCCTGAGAAGGAGCCAGAATTTCCCAATGTAACTGCCAAACATGCACCTTTGTATGCAACTACTGAGTCAGTTGTGAACCTTCCCATCATTATCATTATCCCTTCGAAATGATGATGGTGATGGACACTTGGCTCGATATCCCAGTGTGCTCTGGACGTCTACAGGTTGCATTAGCCAATCCAACCATTTGACACTTGCAGATGGGCACCTCTGTATTGTGCCTGAGACTTGTACAGCTATGAAAGGCTGGTAGATCAGGAAAAAGATCTTGGAGTTCAGGAAAAGATCTTGGAGTAATCGTGGATAGTTCTCTGAAGATGTCCACGCAGTGTGCAGAGGCGGTCAAAAAAGCAAACAGGATGTTAGGAATCATTAAAAAGGGGATAGAGAACAAGACTGAGAGTATATTATTGCCCTTATATAAATCCATGGTACGCCCACATCTCGAATACTGTGTACAGATGTGTTCTCCTCACCTCAAAAAAGATATTCTAGCACTAGAAAAGGTTCAGAAAAGAGCAACTAAAATGATTAGGGGTTTAGAGAGGGTCCCATATGAGGAAAGATTAAAGAGGCTAGGACTCTTCAGTTTGGAAAAGAGAAGACTAAGGGGGGACATGATAGAGGTATATAAAATCATGAGTGATGTTGAGAAAGTGGATAAGGAAAAGTTATTTACTTATTCCCATAATACAAGAACTAGGGGTCACCAAATGAAATTAATAGGTAGCAGGTTTAAAACAAATAAAAGGAAGTTCTTCTTCACGCAGCGCACAGTCAACTTGTGGAACTCCTTACCTGAGGAGGTTGTGAAGGCTAGGACTATAACAATGTTTAAAAGGGGATTGGATAAATTCATGGTGGCTAAGTCCATAAATGGTTATTAGCTAGGATGGGTAAATATGGTGTCCCTAGCCTCTGTTTGTCAGAGGATGGAGACGGATGGCAGGAGAGAGATCACTTGATCATTGCCTGTTAGGTTCACTCCCTCTGGGGCACCTGGCATTGGCCACTGTCAGTAGACAGATACTGGGCTAGATGGACCTGGTACGGCTGTTCTTATATAGATGCTGATATTTTCCCCTCTTTTTAACCAGCACTAACACCAGGCCAGGCCAGGGCTGGGAAGAGAGAACAGCAGGTTTCCCCTATTGTTGCCATCTTGCTTTTTCTTGACTAGCTTCACCTCTGCACCAACTTGTGCTTTTTTTTTCAATGTGAGCCTGGCTAGCTCAGTTGGCAGAGCATCAGACTTTTAATCTGAGGGTCCAGGGTTCAAGTCCCTGGTCAGATGATAAACTTCTCACTGTGATTGTAAAAATCTGACTTTCTGGAGTCTTCTTTGGTGTTACTCTTTCTCTTGAGGATTTTGCCTTTCCTAACAAGGGCCTTTGTGTGGGGGGGATTGAAGGAGCAACTCCTCGACATCCCCTCTGTCCTTGCAGGCTGGAGGAATACAGTCCTCTGGGCATAGAGCCTGTTCCTCCCCTGCACACACACACACACACACACACACAGAATGTCCCTAAGGAATTAGAATCACCTGCTGCCTTCCCCTGTCCTGCTGGATCCTCAAATGAAGATGCTCTTCAGCCCAAACCCATGTCCCCTCTTTTCTCAGTGCCCCTCAATCCCAACCCTCAGTCCCTCCTATGCTCACTGCTCCTCACTCCCAACCAGAGCCTGCTCCTCTTCACCCTTCTCTTCTGTCCCAACCCACAGCCCCCTCCTATTCCCAGTGCCCCTCAATCCCAACCCAGAAGCCCCTTCTCCTCATGCTGCTCCTCAATCCCAACCCATGGCTCCCTCCTTCCCTCCAGCAGCAGGTGCTTCAAGACCCCCTCAGGAAGATTTTCTTGAAAGGTTTCATGTGTGAGTCTGCATGTGGATTTTACAGTATGTTGGAAATAGGTTGGGTTGTTTGCCAAAATGATCACTTGTGGCTGGTGTTGGATTCTCAGTCTCCATGTTATTGGGGCAGGAGAAACAAAAGGTTGTTATCCTTGATGTGTGAATCAAGTACTCAACCCTGGGTGTAAACTAAATGAGCTGCCTACAGATTCTGGCAGCCACAATAAGCATTTGGTGCAAGAGCTCAGACCTGTCCCTGTCCCAGAAGGAGGGGGCCATCCGTGTGGGGCTTGGACCACTGACCTATCAGCTCTTAACTGCCAAACTTTCAGTAACTCTATTATCATTCCAGTGAATGTAATTTAAATCATAAGAAAAACCACACTGGGCTAGACCAAAGGCCCATCTAGCTCTGTGTTTTGTCTTCCGACAGTAGCCAACACCAGGTGCCCCAACAGCCTGTCAACAAGGCACCCCTGGGAGTTGAACCCAGCATCTCCTGTTTACAAAACACATACTTTAACCAGCTAAACCATGATGCCTGCCTATGGCCAAGATACACTGTCTGCCCCCACCTGACTCCCTGCCATCCCCACCGGGGCCTGACAAGCTTTACTTGTGTTTGGATTCTGCAAAGCAGAGGAGCAGGTGACATTTTCCTTGCAAGTTGTGTGTGAGTCAATCTTTGGCCAGGTTTGCACTACAAAGTTATTTCAGCAGAATTATATTGCTCAGGTGTGTGAAAAACACACAACGCTCCCTCGGTCGGCAGCTTGTGGCTGGTGCACACACTGCAATGCCACGTCTGGCAACAAAACTGCCTTGGTCACAGGATTTTACAGATTCTACAGGGTAAAAAGGATCTATTTGGGGTTTGGACCCCAGTGGGAGCTGGGTAGCTGAGTGCCGGAGACGGGAGCACTTCTTAAACTGTTTTCAGTTAAGCTTTCAAGCTTGTGAGGGACGAGGTTCAGCCTTGGATCCGTGTCTGCAGCAGGCAAGCACCTCTGGCTCAATCCCTCCCCCCTCCCCGCCGTATTAGGAGACTAAAACGCGGAGCGAACGCACACGCCTTGCAAAGGAACAGGAGCCGGGATCTCGAACAAAAGTCAACATTTTATTAAGATGAGGTTCAAAGAAAAAAAAAGTGTACGGTACAAGTTTCGGCATAGAAGTTTCTGGTGCTCAGGGAACAACGTACAGCTTACCCAAGGGGTGCGAAGTTCGGTTTAAGATCGGGTGGCGTAAGGAATACATAATCTGCAATAGCCCTGAGGGGGGGTAAAAGGTTAACGTACAGACACTGAGTTAGGAGGGTATGTTGTCCATATGAGGGCTACGTTCGGGTGTGGAGTATAACGAGCGGATACGACGATGAGGATGGATTGACCCGCTTTTGGTGAGTTTTAACGTTCGGTGTTTTGGATTCTTTGCCACAATCTAGTTGAAGCAGGGTCAGTAATGAAGTCTACCCTGCCATCTGTTGGTGATCTGTCGTCAAGGCCTTTTGGGGCTGATGTCATTTGCATGGTTACACCCACCCCGGATTGCATGATGGGAGTGCTTGTCCAAACGGTCATTTCAGTCCAAGAGTCCAGTATTTGCATAAACCCACCCACTGACCTGTGACTAACAATCTCGCTCTGCTAACTCTTCCAGCAAAACAGGCCAAAAGAAGTGTATGCGAGCGCTGTACCACAGCCCCGTGCTCTATTCGGTTCCTTCCAACAGAACTTTCGCTCCATAGCAGTCCAGTTCCTTGTTGTTGCTTGGCTAACCACTGCATGCGTGTGCTATACCGTACCCTGAGCTGATTCCAGGCTTTTGTGCTCAATACAGCCGTGTCTCTGTGGCGCAATGGGTCAGCGCGTTTGGCTGTTAATCGAAAGGATGGTGGTTCGAGTCCACCCAGGGACGACGCTAAGCCCGTGCTATTTCCTTGCTTCTCCGAGGCCTGTGGGGGGAGCCTCAAAGGTCCCATTTCGCTGCCTCTTGGCCTCAGTGCTTTCAGCTGGTGGTCCAAAGAGCAGGCTGGATGCCATTCAGAAACCCATCTGCCAGCAGCCGTGCCGCAGGCTCAGGCTTAATCCCCAAAGCCAAGCACAAAAACTTTGAGCCGGGAACATTTCGCTCCCTTCCCGCCTCCGCCCAAGCGGCAAGGGAGAAGCGGAGGAGACAGGCCGGCTCAAAGACACCTCCCTCCCACTTCCCTGTACGCTGTGCAAAGCTCTTGGCCTGCCTCATGCCTCGTCAGGAAAGCGCGGCCATGCGGCCCAAGCCTGAGTCACGTCCGCGGCCTGGCCCGCCCCGCCCCGGCTGACAGCGCGCAGAGCCACGCGAGTCAATGGCAGGTCGAGTCGGGAGCCTCGGCTCTTTCCCCTGACAGCCACACACACAGCGCTGCCTACGCCCCGAGAGCCTCCCTCGTGTTCTCCCGCAGCAGCCGCCTGCCGGGGTGGTGGGAAAAGGGGACCAGGAAGCACTGCAGCCTCATTCCAGGACAGGAGGCCCTCACCATGCCCAGGCCTGCCTCTTGCCTTCAGCCCAGGCAGCCAGAGGTGCCAGGGAGCTCCCTGGCAGGCCGCCGCTTCGCCTCAGCCACCTCTTGCCTCATGGCCTAGGCTCTTGGTGCTCTGCTGGTCACCCGCTCGCTTGAAGGCCCAGAGGGAAAAGAAACAAGCGCACGTGTAGCAGAGGATGGTTTCGATCCATCGACCTCTAAGTTATGGGCCCAGCACGCTCCCGCTGCGCCACTCTGCTGCTTCTTCACACCCTCCCCCTGCCACCTAGCCGCCACTATCCGGATTAGTGCCTTACGCGCTCTCGTGCTGGCAGGCAGATGCGCAGGCTGCTAGGCAGCTGCCCTGGTCACAGGATTTTACAGCTTCTACAGGGTAAAAGGGATCTATTTGGGGTTTGGACCCCATTGGGAGCTGGGTAGCTGAGTGCCGGAGATGGGAGCACTTCTTAAACAGTTTTCAGTTAAGCTTTCAAGCTTGTGGGGGACGAGGTTCAGCCTTGGATCCGTGTCTGCAGCAGGCAAGCACGTCTGGCTCAATCGCCCCCCCGCTGTATTAGCAGACTAAAACCCGGAGCAAACGCACACGCCTTGCAAAGGAACAGGAGCCGGGATCTCGAACAAAAGTCAACTTTTTATTAAGATGACGTTCAAAGAAAAAAAAAGTGTACAGTACAGAGTTTTAGCATAGAAGTTTCTGGTGCTCAGGGAACAACGTACAGCTTACCCAAGGGATGCAAAATTCAGTTTAAGATCGGGTGGCATAAGGAATACATAATCTGCAATAGCCCTGACTGGGGGTAAAATGTTAACGTACAGACACTGAGTTAGGAGGGTATGTTGTCCATATGAGGGCTACGTTCGGGTGTGAAATATAACGAGCGGTTACGACAATGAGGATGGATTGACCCGCGTTTGGTGAGTTTTAATGTTCGGTGTTTTGGAATCTTTGCCACAATCTAGTTGAAGCAGGGTCAGTCTGAAGTCTGCCCTGCCATCTGTTGGTGATGTGTTGTCAAGGCCTTTTGGGGCTGATGTCATTTGCATGGTTACACCCACCCCAGATTGCATGATGGGAGTGCTTGTCCAAACGGTCATTTCAGCTGCTGCGATATCCCCAGTGTCTTTGTTATTGGGGCAGGAGTAATCCAGTGTATTTTCCTGTTGATTTTGGATCAAGGACAGAGTAACTGTACCTGGCATTTGAGGCCTGAGAGCGTCACCCTCTCCTGAAAAGTATTCACCATTTAGGGGTATGGGTTCCTAACGGCCACTCGTGGAGGGAGGTAGAAATGGATGTTTGTTGGTGTCTTGCAGGTGCTGCTGATGTCCTTTCTGCTGTCCCTGGTGTGGAAAAACAGAGGCAGAGGCAGTTTTGAATCTCTTCAAATTGTTGTTAGTGGTGCAGTTGCTCACCCTAAGCTTATGCCGTTAGATCTCTTTCATGGGGTATTTAGTCCTGAGGTAAAAGGTGTGTTGTGAGGGAGTGAGGTACCAAACGTCAGTTGCAGAGGTGGTGCATATGCCACAGAAGTCGTGTGCCCCCCCTGCCCCTGCTCAAGAGTCCAGTATTTCCATAAACCCACCCACTGACCTGTGACTAACAATCTCGCTCTGCTAACTTTTCCAGCAAAACTTTTCTACCAGGTTCTTATGCAGCAGTATATTTCTACCAACTTTAGCTTTTAAGTACCATCAAAGACAACCTGTTTAAGTATAACTAAAATTCCTGCTTCTGCATTGAAGATTTTCAGTGTATGCTATAACACATTATTTAAAAAAGAATAATAATTAAGTCTATTTTTAAACTAAAGAGAAGAAAACCATAAAATATGTGTTTAGAGATTGCTAAAGAATCCCATGGTGCAAAACACAAATATTGATTTTCAATCTCTTTTAACTTGCTATTGTTTGGAACCCATGTGCCTTGTCTAAAGATTTTTATATTGGTTTGGGTGAGTTCTGAAATCAAGAACTGCTAAGTACCGTTCTACTGTTCTTGATTCATGTCACCAGGATTACTACACTTAATTACTCTTGCCTAATAAGAAAGAGTTTGGAGATCCCACAGCAGCCAAAATCACCATTTGGACAAGCACCCCCATCATGCAATGCGGGGTGGGTGTGACCATGCACATCAGCAACTAAATGCCTTTGCATCACATCACCAACAGATGGCAGGGTAGAGTTCATTCTGACCCTGCTTACACCTCCCCAGCCAAGAATTGGTGGTCCTGATACATCACACTCCCTGTTATACCAACTCATTGGTATTGAATGCTGAAGTTATGGCTAGCAAAAGTAGCCACCCATCTCTGCCCTGTAGCATCCAGCTTAGCCCTTGTTAACACAGAAGTCAGTGGATTGTTCTCTGTCCATAGCTGAAACTGAGCACCAGACAAGTAGTCTGGAAATTTCTCAGTCACGGCCCATTTCAAGGCCAAGAACTGCAGCTGGTGGATGGGATAGCGAGTTTCGCTATCAGACAGTCCTCAGCTGGCAAAGGCCACAGATTTACATTTATCTTCCACTTCCTGGTAGGCGAGTGCTCCCAGGCCCTCCAAACTGGCATCAGCATGCATGATAAACGGTTCGTTTGGGTCAGCAAGGACTAGGACTGGCACATGAATCAGGCAAATAATGATTTCCCGTAAAGCCCTGTCACATCTCTCATCCCGCCATGTCCCCAATGGAGAGGAGAGGAGCCCCTCCCCTGTCCCAGGCCAGGCACACCAGATCTGTGCGGGGAGGTGTCCATGGCCCAGCCCAGGCGTGCTGGAGCTGCTGGGGAGAGAAGTTCCTTCCTCAGCCCGAGCCCACCAGAGTTGATGTTGCAGTGGGGGAGAGGTATCTCTCATCTGGTTTTTAGATACTCTGATGAGAGGGAGCAGGAGAAAGATTTTTCTTCTCCTTGCATTTCAAACCCTTCACACACACACCCCCAACCACTTTCTGCTCTAGCCTGATCTCTCTCTCTCATGTCTCCAGGGCCGTCATTAGCCATAGGCAGCTGCCTAGGGCACCACTAGGTCTGGGGGCACCGCTCTGCTGGGAGCCCGGACAGATGGGAAGCAGTGGAGCATGTAAGAGCAGGGCTGCTGGGTCCTAGAGAGAGCCGAATGCAGCACAGTCTGAGGGAGGGGATTGGCTGCTGGGGTCTCTGGGAAGGGGAGGGTAGGGGTTGGGTAAGGAGCTCACCTGTGAGTGTGACTCTTTCCCCCCGGCTGAGGTGAGGTGAGGCAGGCTCTGCAGCTCTGGAACCAGTGTCCTTTGTTGTCCCCCATAACATTCATTCTTCTCCCCCCCTGCCCCATGGAGCACCCCCTCCTTTCTCCCTCCTCCTCAGGAGGATCCCTCTCTCTCTCCTCCCTCCCCTCCATCAGGGCTGGGTTGGGTGAGGTGCTGGGGGGTAGGTGTGGGGGAGGAGGCTGGCTGGCTGCCTGCTGAGGAATGACAGTGAAAGTAACTCACTTCCTGGGCAGTGAGCCAGGATTGGAATGTCACACGGGGCTGGGATGGGGTTAGCCAGATGTGTGAAAAATCAGGACAGGGGGTTGGGGTAGGGTGAGCAGATATCCCTATTTTATAGGGCCAGTCCCAATTTTGGGGTCTTTTTCTTATATAGGCTCCTTTACCCCCCACCCCCACCCCCTGTCCTGATTTTTCACACTTGCTGTCTGGTCACTCTAGGTGGGGGTAATTGGTGCCTATATAAGACAAAGCCCCAAATATCGGGACTGGCCCTATAAAATCAGGACATCTGGATCTGGTCACCCTAGCTGGGGAGCGCCTCCCCCCGGGCTGGCAGCTGCCACCGATCCATCTCATCCGGGGGGGAGCTGCACAGGGCAGGATGAGCTGCTGTGGCTCCATGGGTGACCTGTCCCTGAGATCAGATGCTGGGCTAACTTCACCATGGTCCGTAAGGCTGGTGGTGGTGCCCATTGGCGTGTGATTGGACCTGAGGGTTTGCTGCTGCTGTTGCTATTCTGCACCCCAAGAGGTGGATTTTGGGGTCTACTACTGCAGCTGTTGGACCAGCAGGCTGGGGGTGAGCCAAGCATGAAAGCAGTACTGTGTTGCCATTTAGATTGTCATTTAACAACTTTGTTTGCCAAAAATTCTTGCTAACAATCCTGAATCCAATTTCAATATTTTTTTTTAAAAAAAATCAATATCTTAGCCAAAAACAGAAAATTAAGTTGTTGACAATTATTAGTGACAGGTTTGGTTTGGGGCAGGGAGTGGGCCAGTTTTCATCAGAGAAACAAAAAATGTTGACTGACTTTCCTATAGCCTATTACTCCTGATAAGAGCCCTCCAACAACTGTAATATGCTCATCTCCTTACTAGTGTATAAAGCAGGGGTCGGCAACCTACGGCACACGTCCCAAAGGTGGCAGGTGAGCTGATTTTTGATGGTACGCAGCGGCAGGCTGAGCGGCTCAGCCCATCACTGCTCTGGGGTTCCAGCTGCTGCCCTATTGCCAGCTGGGATACCGGCCGTCGGCCCCACTCAGCACCTGCTGCTGGCCTGGGGACCCCCCAAGGAACCCCAGGCTGGCAGCGGGCTGAGCAGGCCAGCTGAACCACTCAACCTGCTGTCAGCCTGGGGTTCCATTCACTCAGCCGGCAGCGGGCTGAGTGGGCTGGAGGCGGGCTGAGCAGGGCCGGTGGAGGGTTGAGTGGCTCGGTCTGCTGCCAGTCTGGGGTGCCGGCAGCACTCAGCCTACTGCTACTCCGGGGTTCCAGCTGCCGGACCCTTGCCAGCAGGAGCCCAGCCGCCGGCCCCTGTCTGCCTCCTGCCAGCCTGGGTGAGCAGAATCCCAGGCTGGTAGCAGGCTGAGGGGGGTTGGCGGCCGGGATCCTGGGTGGCAGGAGTTGGTGGTCAGAACCCCAGACCAGCAGCGGGCTGAGCAGGGCCTGGGATCCTTGTCTAGGGTTCCAGCCACCAGGCCCGCTCAGCCCACTGCCGGTCTGGGGTTCCATTTACTCAGCTGGCAGTGGCCTGAGTAGGACCTCAGATAATAACAATAGTTTATTTATATAATATACACATAGAGAGAGAGACCTTCTACAAACGTTAAAATGTATTACTGGCACGAGAAACCTTAAATTACAGTGAACTTGGCACACCACTTCTGAAAGGTTGCTGA
Source organism: Mauremys reevesii (assembly GCF_016161935.1). NCBI lineage: Eukaryota > Metazoa > Chordata > Testudines > Geoemydidae > Mauremys > Mauremys reevesii. Next base: position 21,266,304 of record NC_052634.1, on the reverse strand, counting down.
CCACTGGTATAGACTGACCATATGTTGTACTAAGATTCTCCTGCTTTTTTTTTTATCCTGTGAGTCAGTATAGCTTTTGCCAGGCCAGAAGTTGGGCAGCCAATGTTTTACGTTTTCACAATGTTTTCTCCAACTTTCATAAAGTAAATACATAGTTAATATGAGTTAAAAAGGCCAGGGACACTTCCTTGTGAAGAATCTGTACAGCAGATCATGCTAGAGCTGTGAAAATGTCAGTTTTTGATGGAACTTTAGAGGCAGTTATTTATCATGTATTTTATCATGTGAATGTGCTGCTATTGCTAATGTCTTTCCAAACAAAAATAAGGCACAATAGGACTTCTGTAACATTTCTGTGCGACCTTAATCTAGATGAGATGATTCTGTGCTGACTTCATTTTGGTCACTTTGTGCTTTACCTAGCAGTAAAACTAGGGTTATATTTTCCCACTGTTTGGAAACCCAGCTTATTAAACTGATTTTGCAGCCAAAAAAGCCAGAAAGATTGCTTTTAATTAAAAAAAATCTTTGTTTCAATACCTCTTCATATAAATTTCCAATACAATTTTGACAAATTAAAAAAATTATATTATTTGCATCATTCTGTCAAATCAGAATTTTTTCTATAGTGCTACTTCTTTAGTGCTAGTGCATCAGCATTACATTGTGCTTCATTAAGTTAAACTGGTTTTAATACCGTGAATGTGGCAAGTTTTCCAATAGTGTAAGCTTATATTTCTGTTGCTAAGAGCAGATCAGGCACAGGGGCACCAGTTTAATAATCTCGCCTAGGGCACCATAAATCCTAAGGACGGCCCTGCATGCCTCAATTCTCTTTTTCCTGGCCTTGTTCCAGAGCCCTCACAGCCCAATTCTCTACCCTAACGTTGAGCACTCTACTGCCCCCTGAACCGCTCATTCCAACCCCACCCCAAAGCCTGCACCCCCTAGCCAGTGCTCTCATCCCCCTGCACTCCAACTCTCTGTCCCATGTAGCCTGATTTAGGGTGTACTAATAATATTAATTTGGAAAATATGATGAAAATTTAATTTATTAGCTTACATTTTATTTAATTTAATTGAGTTATAAAGTTACAGTTGCATTACTGCTATTCAAAAGATACATATGGCATTATATGCAACAAAGTTTTGGTTAATATACTCACACCATTCCTTGATAACCTGGTGATAAGAGACACAGGACCAGCCTTGCAGTTCAGGTTTTCAATTCTTGAGTGAAAGATGCAGTGCTTTGAAAAAGCTAATGTTACTTAGGGTTTACTTGACTAAGTTAAACTTAAAATCAAATCCTAATAAACAAAGAATAAAAACTTAGGGAAACCGAGCTTAGCCGAGTTACTTTGAAACTTAAAGTTTAAGAACAAGTACAGCCTACTGATAGTAGATAGAGAGTGGAGGAAGTAAGTCAGAATGACAGAGCGATGTGCTCTAGCGAGGTGGGTTACCTCTTTTATAGGGCACAAGCGCCAGGAATCCTTCCTCCTATGCTCAAATTTCATTCCTTACCCACAAAACATTAGGGTACGCTTACTTCATAGGCTAGTATGTTTGTGCATGTTGATGACATGTACATATGCACATAAGTTCCCTTGTGGTGTACGTGTTAATTCTGTGGGTACAACACTGAAAAACCCCTTATGCCATTCTCCATTGTCGATTGGTCTAGGTAAAGGTCTTAGACAGGCGTGGGTACTTCTCTATTTAAGTAACAAGATAAAGGTCAATTTTCCTTTCTGAGTAAAAGGTCACACTATAGAGATGCTCACTTTGCCTTAGCTTAAGATACAGGATATGGCCTGTAGGGCCTCGTAAGTCATGTGCCCCAACCCCCTAATCATTTTTATTGCACACCACTGGACTCTCTCCAGTTTGTCCACATCCCTTCTCATGTGGGTCCCAACCCCAAAAGTACTCACATTTCACCCCAATGGCCCCAAAATGTACATAGGGTGTTGCCATGGTCAAGTCACTCTTGAGCCTGCTGGCAGAGAACAAGGTGAAAATTAGCCAGGACGTTGCTCAGTCAATTCCCTCTGCTCCCAGCAGGTGGTATCAGAAAGCTCCAAGATGGCTCACTTCCCTTTCTCTCATCAGCTTCAGGCCCCAGGGTTACAAATGCACAAACCAGTTGGGATTCTCCCCTGGGCTCAGGGGGTGGGGCTGCTCTGAGGCAATGGACTTGCACACTTGGGATATTAGTACAAAGATACAATTTCAATTTCTCATAGAGAAAACTGAGGGCAAATTATATTTGGTAAAAATCTTATTTAGTGAAAGGAAAGCTGCAGTGACAGCCTGGTTACTGGGGTGCAAAACACTTTCCTCCTGGGAGAAACAAGAAGTTAGAATTAGAAATTTACATCATTTGTTCCAATGTTGGCACAGGTTTAATTTTGCTTCTGTGTAGGTTTGTTTCAGGCTGTGACTCTTTGGGTTTATTGGGTTGTTTTGTTTTTTTAAGTTGGAATGGAGCTTTTAATTGACATTTGCTGGATTCGAATGGCTGACCTGCAACACCAGTTTTGACATAGTTCTGCATATTTTATACAGATTTGGCCAGTATTCAAGGATTCGATTCCTTTATAGGAGGTTTTAGTGGTCAGGCTTATTTATTTTATGTTATTTTCTCATCCTGCTGTAGCACACCTTTTTGATAAAATGTTGAAATTATTAATTTATGGTATTTGTTAGTTTTATTTTTAAAAACAAAGTTTTCTTAGTGTTTGGGTTTTAAATTAAGCATTCTTTTTGGTTTCAATTATTTATTTTGGCTTTGGTTATTGATGGGCTCTTTAAAAACTTTGTATTTAATACTAAAATTTGGACAGATTTAGATTATTTAAAGTAAACCCTGTTTACTATTTTATTTTAATAAAGGTTGTATTGCTCTAAACCCTGGCCAGGGGGAGAGGAGATGAGCCTGGCCTTTAACTGGGAAGGAGCAGAGGCATGGGAGGCATGGCCCCCGTGAAGGGTGGGGCCAGGTGATGGGGGGGCACAGCCCCTCCAATTTTTTTTGTCTAGCCCACCTCAGTCCCCCACCAAACGAGAAGAGTCTGATGCCACCTGCTGGTCACTGGGTGTCACTGCTGCTCCATGGGAAACATGCTCTGTGCATTACCCAGATTGGTGGGAAACACACTCTGTGCATTACCATGACTGGTCCGTGCGTGTCACTGCTCCTAGAAGGCAGATACACGCTGTGCATTATGCCACTGGGTGTCACTGCTGCGCCAAGGGAGACATAAGAACGGCCAGGTTGGTTCAGAAGCAAAGTCCATCTAGCCCAGTATCCTCCTGTCTTCTGACAGCGGCCAGTGCCAGGTGCCCCAGAGGGAATGAACAGAGCAGGAAATCATCAAGTGATCCATCCCCTGCCACCCATTCCCACCTTCTGGCAAACAGAGGCTACAGGCACCATCCCTGCCCACCCTGGCTAATAGCCCTTGATGGACCTGTCCTCTGTTCATTTATCTAGTTCTTTTTTTGAACCCTGTTATACTCTTGGCCTTCACAACAGCCTCTGGCAAGGAGTTCCACAGGTTGACTATGCAACTGCCCAGAGTTTACCCCCCCCCCCACCCCAGGTTGTATATGGAAAAGAGGATGAGGGCCGTCCTGCCTCACTCTGTTCCTGCCATTTTAGGTCAACAAATAAGTCACATGGGAAAGACAGCTCCCATCTCCCATCCTTATAGATCAAGGGGGCCAACTAGGGGGAGAAGCCCAGCTCAAAATCAGGTACCTGCCTCAGGTAAAGGTGCTGCTGCCCCAGAGGACAAGCTGCCCCTGCACAAAGAAGGCTCAAAGGACCTGCCAAAGCCTGAGATTGAATCAGGGACCTTTAGATCTTCAGTCTCATGCTCTCCCAACTGAGCTACTTTGGCAGCTGTGTGGCAGCATTTTGGCCTGTTGCTTCTCTGCCTGGGAGGTTTTTGCAGCAGTTGCACACAAAAAGGACGTCATTGTGAGCGGCCCATGAAGACAAGACTCGCTTTTGCCTGCCTTGCTCAGCTTGACTTGCTGCCTCACCCCATTCCTGCCCTAGTGCCCGGGTTGACCTGGTGGTGGAAGGGGACTGGGGGCCAGTGGCGCGGGGAGGAGGTTGAGCTGGACCCTGAGCTAGACTAGACCCTGGTGGTGAGAGTCTGGCCACCACTTGCTGCCCCACCCTGTTGTCCTGGCTTCCCCCACTGGGCGTCATTTCGGGAGGGAAGTGGGGCTTCTGCCTCCCCTCCCCGATTTTCACACCACAGAGGAGTGCGAACAGGAAAACGAACGGCTGCTCCACACCCCCACTGGAGGAACCCGGCGCCCTTAGCTGCTTCCCCTGCTCCCCCCCAGCTGTGCTACTGAGTGGAAGCGTCCTGTGCCCATCACACAGAGGTCGATTAATCAAAACCCTCTTCTGCCAGCACCAGGCCTCCTGCTTCTTACACTGGGCCTGCAAGCGAGGGGGCGGCTGGCACAGCGCCAAGAGTCTAACCTGTGTGGCAGGAAGCGGCTGACGCCCGCACCCTGCTGGGGAGCTCCCAGAAGCTTTAAATGACAGAGACTCCTCAATGCCCTTAGTAACAAGGGTTTGGGGGTCACCGAGGCCCGTAAGGGGGTCACTATGTCGGCCCTATAACCCTGGGTGTCAGGTCACTGTGCAGCTTTGATCTAGAGCTCGGATCCCAACAACCGACCAGCAGCCCACAGCCTCCCCCTGGGTCTGCCCCACCTGGTTACTCCTTACAGGCTGACCTTACCCCCCTTCCAGCCCCGGATTCGCCCCCTAATCATCCTACTGCCACTCAGAGCCACAGCCGTGGAGGTGCTGAAGGAGGGAGGGGTGACTCTAGGGTGGGGTTCTTCTCTAACGATGGCTGGCAGAAAGGTGGTGCTCAGCTGTGTCAGCAACCTGCCCAGGTGCCTCGCTGCCAGGGGATGCAGACGTTTCTGTAAGGCCATTAAATGGGTATTTGGCTTCTGAGTGAATGTGAGGAATGTGCAATCCTGAGAGGGAATTTCCATCCTTCTTATTACTGCTCTTCAGGGCCCCAGTGGCCTAATGGATCAGGCATTGACTTCCTAAGCTAGAGATTGTGGGGTCAAGTCCCATCTGGGGTAGCAAAACTCCTTCCTTCTTGTATATTGCAACAAAGCCCTGGTGTTATTTTCCCCAAGGAAGCTGGGAGACGTTTGAACCCAAAGTACTGGATCTTGGGAGCAATCCCCCAGAAACAGCATCTTCCACTTCACAAATCCTTTCTAGACCCATCAGTAACAAACACTTAATACTAGTGTTTGTCTGAGAATAGAAGGAAGGGGAGTGTTTACTCCAACACCTCAGTGAGTGAAACAGACAGAAAGAACAAGGCTGTCCTGAAAGAGAATGGATCTGTCTGGAGACAAAGCAGAACCTGAGAATGAGCAACAGTGTGAAAAAAAGAACTTCAAATGTGTGTTAGGTGTTAGTTAGGTTGGTCTGACAAATTTCAAGAAAATACCAATGCTCGTAGGCTGATGCGGACACTGGCTGCTTCTGATCTTTTACTGAGAATTCATTGAGAAATATTTTCCTTAACTATATTATGGAATATTGGGTGGGCTATGAAGGCACCATTCCTCCTGCTTTCGCCCTTCGAGACAACACGGCTACATGGCATGCGGCCAGTGCTCACCTTCCAGTCAACTGCTAGAGAAGACAACACAGACAGGGATGGCAGCAGGGCAGCCTGGAGCTCCACGGAGATGGTGGGACCAGGTCTCATCAACGGGGAGGTGGCCACCCCAGCATGCACAAGGCTGAGCCAGTAAGTGCGGCGTGTGCTTCACTGTGCCCCTACTCCCTGCATGTGGTGGTGGAGGGCAGTTACTGAGTTCGGTTGGTTTGGTAAATTTAGGGCTTGGCTACACTTGCAGAGGTAGAGCGCTGGGAGTTAAACCACAGCAGGGAAACTGCTGCCGTGTGTTCACACTGACAGCTGCAAGCGCACTGGAGTGGCCACATTAGCAGCTCTGGCAATGCCACAGAGAGCAGTGCACTGTGGTAGCTATCCCAGTGTGCAAGTGGCTGCAACATGCTTTTCAAATGGGGGGTGAGGGTGGAATGTGACAGGGAGTGTGTTGTGTGTACGTGGGGGGAGCAACAGTGTGTTTGGGGGACCGAGAGTGTGTCAGCATGCTGTCTTGTGTGTTCGGACAGCAGCAGACCCCCACCTCCCCTCATACACACTCACAACAGCAGCACTCCACACTAATGGTTGCTTTGTCCCGGAGCAGATAAGCAGCCGGCTGTCAGAAACGGAGCTTTGAAAGGGGATATCCGCATGCCTGCAGCCGATTTCAAAACAATGACCAGAGTGGGCACTTGACTTCAGGGGATTATGGGACATTTCCTGAGGCCCAACACAGTGCAGTGATGCAACACGTCCACACTGATGCCCGGGTATTTCAGCAGGGCTCAGCGAGCTTTATGCTTCTCGTGGAGGTGGATTACCAGGAGCGCTCCACCTACAGAGCCCAGATGCTCCATGTGCCTTGCGAGTGTGGACACCTCAGGAGTTAGGGCACCCGGGGCTGCTTTAATGCGCTCTAACTTGCAAGTGTAGCCAAGCCCTTAGACTATGTCACTTGTGTGACTTACTTGGGCTATTGTAATAAATACAATAGACGTGCAATGGTCAGAAATTGCACCAGCAGAGACTTATATTGCAGGGAAACTGTAAGGAAATTAAGAGTTTAAATTATCCTCCACATGTCCCACATCCCACTAAAATGAATCCAACCCACAGGGAACATGGGCAGAAGTATCAGTGTCAGGATGCTACATTGTTAGCACAGTAAATGAAGCTGCAAAATAAATGATGTTTAAATGACCTCACTCTATTTTTTACAATTCGGTATTAAGAGGTAATAGATACAGATGGACACCAGGCAGGGTCGTTTGGAGGACGAAGCCTTTATGCTTCCATCCCCCACCACTGTCAAGTTTTAGCAAATTAGGACAAGTCAGCAAATAAGAACAACCTCAGGTCTCAGTAACTGCTGCAGGTAGCAAAGTCCTACAGGGAGCAGTTTCTGGCACTACACCTGCCCAGCTCTGCTCCCTGGCTCTTCTCGGGCTCCTGCTCTCTCCTTAGCTCTGCCCCACTCTGGCCCAGGCAGTTCCAGCTCCCACGGAGGATGGGACCCCCTGGCCTGGTGACTCCCTCATTACACTGCCTGGCCTGTCAGTGCGGCGAACTTGGAGCTATGGCCTCTCCCCATTGCCCCTGGGGACTGTCGGTCTCAGGGTCCTGATTTCCCATTGGCCCTTCCCCCTTCTACTGGGACTGGGAACTAGCCAACCAAAACCCCCACTAAGCTTTAATAAGGGGCCAACAGTCCCTTACTTGAGCCGGCCCCATGAGGGTCACTGATGGCCAGAGAAGGCAGCATGAGCTGGTCCCATGGTGTAATGGGCAGCACTCAGGACTCTGAGTCCTGCAATCTGAGTTCAAATCTCAGTGGGGCCTTGTGTTGGCTTGTGGTGGAGCTCACAGTGCTCCACTTCCCTGTCTCCAGCTGTGCAAGAGCAATTTTTTTCCCCTCCTGCTGGATGGGTCAGGGCTCTAGAACTGACACCTGAGGGTTGGGATTCTCACGGCTTCACCTGGTGCCCACAAGTCTGGCACTTGCCTCTGTGCTTTCCCTCTTGCCCACCTGGCGCTTGAAAGAAGCAGGGCCAGGGCCAAGCTTCCTAGTCAGGGCTGGGCAGGCGGGAGCCCAGCACCTCTCCTCCTCTGGGCACCTAGAGCAGAGGTGGCTGGTGCTGACAGCTCCAAGGGAAGGCTTAAAAGCAGCGGAGGCCAGGGCAAGAGGAGGAGAGGACCATGCCTATGTGTGGCCAGCAGACAGCCACAGGGCCAGCCTGCTCCCTGCTGTGCTGAACCCCACTGAAGGCCACCCACAGGCCAGCATGCAGGGCGGCTGCTGATGCTCTGTGGCCAACATCAGAAGAGGGTAGGAAAGCAGGGCCAGCCCCCTGGTGGGGCCTCTGACCGTTTCCACTCCAGGTGCTCACTTTGGAAGTGGAGCCGCCCATTTTCTTTGGCAAGTCAGGAAGGGCAAAGGCGAGACTGGAAGCACCTGGGGCTCAGGTCCCAGCCTTTGTGACGCCCAACCCCCAACTCCTTCCCAGGGCTCTAGCTGAAGGCAGAGCACTGGCCTGAGTGACCAAGAAGAGGTTCCAGCCCTGAAGGGAGCAGGACTTGCAGCACAAAGTGAGCACAACCACGAGGGGACTCAAATCCTGAATCATCCGATCCACAGGGAGATGCCTTATCCTTTAGGCCACATGATGAGGGGGTCTAAGCTCTTCTTTGGAAAAGCCGGACACTGTGTTTCTCAGGTCATCTGCTGAGGGGGCCGAGACGCTCTGGGCACAAGAAGTTAAGTTCCCAGCGACATGTGAGACTTAATTGTATGGGGCCAGGTGCAGGGCTTTGGCAGGGAGGCTCGGGCATGGGGGATTGAGGTGCAGCGGATGGACCGGCTGTCTAGGCACAGAGATTTAGTCTCCCTGAGGAGGAGGAGGAATCCTGCTGACAGGCAGTGGCTATGCAGAAAAAGAGGAGGGGTTCCTGGGACTTTTTTTGCCTCCCTTTTGCCTGCCTGCTCACTCTTGCCTGCACACTGGGATAATCACTCTTGTGGTGACTGGTGAAGCTGTTTCCTAACAAGCCCAGGTAGCTCAGTTGGTAGAGCATCAGGCTCTTAATCTGAGCATCCAGGATTCAAGCCCCTGTCTGGGTGCTCAGCTTTTAAGTTGCCTGGTGTGCCAGGAGCCAAACTCTGTTCACAGCCACACAGGGATTCCCAGAAGCTGTGGCCATTTCCTGGAAAGGTTCCTTTCCTTAGCAAGCAGGAGAGAGGCCACTTCTGCGCGTGCAGATAGTGCAGTCTCTGGCTGCCAGGAAGCGCTGCGGGGCCAGGTGCTGAGAAAGCTCAGAGTGGGAGCAGCAGAGATGAGGGGAAGAGAGACAGAGAAGCAATGAGTCCCCACTCCCTTACCCAGAGGCTGCCTGACCTCGAGGACTGTTAGGATACAGATATTCAGGCCTGTCTGCAAAGGCCTGTACTTTAAGAATTTAGGTGTATTTTTATCACTTAGCTAGTTATAAAGATATAAAAGAAAGAATAAAAAATCACTGTCTGTCTGTGTAATGGCCTTCTCTTACTGTGACAGTCTGAGGCCTGGTTCTTCGGCTAAGCAGCAAAGGCAGCCATAAGGTGGGAAGTGTATGGTCACATCCTCACATTCCCAACTAGTCACATTGAAATAAGGTGTGATTGGGCTGTGAGGAATACAATCCTGTCCTGATATTCCATCACCTCCAGAGAAAGGGAAACTTAGTTTGGTAGCATCATCCTGTCTGGCAAGAACTCACTTATCAATAGACAGAGCTGGAAAACCCTTATGTCTGTATAGATGTAGTTGTGAAATCCTCCCTTCTGTATTGTTTTGTATGTTTATTTGCATGGTCTCTGTCTGGTTCTGTGATTGTTTCTGTCTGCTGTATAATTAATTTTGTTGGGTGTAAACCAATGAAGGTGGTGGAATATAATTGGTTAGATAATCATGTTACAATATGTTAGAATTGGTTAGTTACATTTCAGTAAAATGATTGGTTAAGGAATAGCTAAGCAAAACTCAGGTTTTACCATGTAGTCTGCAGTCAATCAGGAAGGCGGGGGGCGGGGGAATGGGAACAGGGACTGGGGATGGGGGAATTGGGATCCTGTTTTGATACAGGGGGAAATGGGAACAGGGGATGGGAACAGAAACAGGGACACAGACAAGGCTCTGTGGTGTCAGAGCTGGGAAGGGGACTGAAGGAAACTGGAATCGTTGCTTGCTGGACGTTCACCCCAATAAACATCGAATTGTTTGCGCCTTTGGACTTCGGGTATTGTTGCTCTCTGTTCATGCGAGAAGGACCAGGGAAGTGAGAGGGTGAAGGAATAAGCCCCCAAAGTCATTTGTTGCGCTAGGCTCCATTCACATCCCACTCATTACACAATCCTTGATGGGTGGAGGGATAGCTCAGTGGTTTGAGCATTGGCCTGCTTAAACCCAGTGTTGTGAGTTCAATCCTTGAGGAGGCCGCTTAGGGATCTGCAGCAAAAATTGGTCCTGCTAGTCAGGGGTGGCTCTAGACAGTAGGCTGCCCCAAGCAACGCGGTGCGCTGCGCCGCCCTTCCGCGGTCCTGCGGCGGGTCCCCTCTTCCCGCGGCTCCGGTTGAGCTCCCGCCGGCATGCCTGCGTCAGGTCCACTGGAGCCAGGGAGGAGCATGCCTGCGGCAGGTCCGCTTGTCCTGGGCTCCGGTGGACCTGCGGCAGGTCCACCGGAGCCAAATGCCGCCCCCTGGGAAAGGGCCGCCCCACGCGCCTGCTTGGCGCGCTGGTGTCTAGAGCTGCCCCTGCTGCTAGTGAAGGAAGGGGGCTGGACTCAATGACCTTTCAAGGTCCCTTCTAGTCTAGGAGATTGGTATATCTCCAATTATTACCTTCTATCTGACATAATAGCCTAATTTCAACCTCTCCTGTAACATTACACCACCAACTGTTTAGCATTTGTATGAGAGAAGTTGGAGGGAATTCAAACATCTTCAAAAGGTGTCAAGTATCAGAGGGGTAGCCGTGTTAGTCTGGTTCTGTAGAAGCAGCAAAGAATCCTGTGGCACCTTATAGACTAACAGACATTTTGCAGCATGAGCTTTCGTGGGTGAATACCCACTTCTTCTTGCATCCGAAGAAGTGGGTATTCACCCACAAAAGCTCATACTGCAAAACGTCTGTTAGTCTATAAGGTGCCACAGGATTCTTTGCTGCATCTTCAAAAGGGGTGCATTTAGAGCCCCTAGCTGGGTAAATTCCAAGCTCCTGACCCAGAAGAGTCTTGGCCTGGCTTGAGGGGGGCAGGCTTGGCTGGTCAATATAGAGGGGGAGGGAGAAGGGTACATGGACAGTGTAGAATGTGAGACTCATAAGCTGTGGTTATGTGCTCTGAGAGTTATCCCCTTGCTTTCCATTTAAGGTCAGGGAGGGATATTATAACCAAGTGTTCTGGCAGAACTTTTCCCCCAGCCTGGTCAGTGAATCCTATGGTGAGAAACTTTCTGTGCATTTCAGTTTCTTGTATTGCTGGATGGGGCCTGAGGTGCTGGAAGGGAAATGTCCATGGAAAACGTGGACATCACTGTTGTCTGAAAAAAGGCAGGTGTTAGACACAATCGCTTCTCGTATTCCCGTGGAATCCGAGTCTAGCTGAAGAATTTCTGTCTATCCTAGAGAGAATCATTCCATTGTAAATACAAATGAAATGAGATCTTCAGGTCAAGTCAGCGCCTTTTAAAAATATTTACTGAGAAAAAAGCCATTCTTTGCCTTGTTGATAAGGACAAGAAGCCCTCTTTTCCTTTCCATTTCAAATGCAAAATGAATGGAGATTTTCATTGAAAAGCTTCTGGTTTTTAGGGGGAATTGAACCCAAGCCATGGCTGTTAAAACACCAGAACCTACTGCTTAAAGCACCAGGAAGGGCTGTTTTTTTCTGACAGCCAGTGTTGTTTTTCTCAGCCTCCTACTTCACCAATGGCAGACTCTGAGTGCAGTTAGGCTCTGGAATAGGCTCCCAAAGGCGTCTGTGATGTCTCTGTCCTCAGAGGTTTTTAAGAACAGGTTGAACAAACCTCTGACGAGGATACTCTGCATATACTTGGTCCCATAGACAACCTGCTCTGGCTCTATCTGCTACCTTCATCGTGTTTGGATGTAAAGGTGGGAAATGATGGGGAAATTGGCCCCTCTTTCAAGTTTAAATGTTGTAACTTCTACATCTAGACCGGGGTGGCCAACCTGAGCCTGAGAAGGAGCCAGAATTTCCCAATGTAACTGCCAAACGTGCACCTTTGTATGCAACTGCTGAGTCAGTTGTGAACTTTGCTACCATTATCATTATCCCTTTGAAATGATGATGGTGATGGACACTTGGCTGTATATCCCAGAGTGCCCTGGACGTCTACAGGCTGCATTAGCCAATCCAACCATTCGGCACTTACAGATGGGCACCTCTGTATTGTGCCTGAGTCTTGTACAGCTATGAATGGCTGGTAGATGCCGATATTTTCCCGTCTTTTTAACCAGCACTAATACCCAGCCAGGCCAGGGCTGGGAAGAGAGAGAGAGCAGCAGGTTTCCCCTATTGTGGCCATCACACTTTTTCTTGACTAGCTTCACCTCTGCATCATCTTACACTTTTTGTATGTGAGCCTGGCTACCTCAGTTGGTAGAGCATCAGACTTTTAATCTGAGGGTCCAGGGTTCAAGTCCCTTGTCATGGGAAAATCTTCCCACGGTGATTATAAAAATCTGTCTTTCTGGAGTCTAGTTCAGTGTTACTCTTTCTCTCCAGGATTTTGCCTTTCCTAAGAAGGGCCTTTCTGTGGGGGGCATTGAAGGAGCAACTCCTTGACATCCCCTCTGTCCTTGCAGCCTGGAGGAATAAAGTCCTCTGGGCATATAGCACGTTCCTCCCCTGCAGACACAAACACACAGAATATTCATAAGGAATTAGAATTAGAATCCACCACTTTCCTTGGGAGCTTGTTCCTGTCGTGAATCATCCTCGCTGTTGAATATTTGTGCCTTAGTTGTAATATGAATTTGTCTCTTTTCACCTTCCAGCCATTGGGTCTTGTTATGCCTTTCTCTGCTCGATTAAAGAGCCCTTTAATACCCAATATTTTCTCTCCATTAAGGCCCTTCAACACTTCAGTGAAATCACCTTTCAATCTTCTTTTGATAAGCTAAACAGGTTGAGCTCGTTCAATTGCAAAGAGCCACCAAATGTTCTGAGGGCTGGAGAAAAATATCTTCTAGGGAAAGTGGTGGATTCTCCATCTCCTGATGTCATTTAATGAAGACTAGATGCCTTTCTGGAATGTGTTTGCCCAAAAGTAGCTATGGTGTCATACAGGAGGCCTGTGATATGCAGGGGGTCAAATAAGATGCTCTAGTGGTCTCTTCTGGCCATAAAGGTGACTAATTTCTGAAAAACTGAGTGTAGCATTGGGAGCAGCGTCTGATGTTTTCCTGTCTAGCCGGCTTGCTTCCTAGAACGAATGCTCCTTGAGTGGGGTGATGCACAGGGAGTAGCTCAAACCTCCAAAGTGCCTGGCCAGGGGCAGGACATTAGCACAGCAAGGGAGGGGTGTGGCAGTGACATCACAAAGGCCTTTTACAGGACCTCAGACTATTGGTCAAAGGTGGTGGGGAGGTGGTGACCTCACAGAGAGATGCTGACATCAGCCAGGCAGGACAGGAGCGAGGGGCCAGGGAAACCTCAGAGACCCCTGTGGCTTTGCTTCAGCAAGTCTCCTTCTCCTGGTCTCTCTTTGAGGACTGAGATAGTATTTGGGTTCACGTACGTGAGCACCAGGAGGAACCTCTTTCGAGTTTTCTCCTTCCCTTTTAGTGATTTTACTAGAAAACAGCCGTCCCTGTTTAGAAGGTAAGAGCCTCCTCGAGGGAAGGGGTGTCATGGGCATGTCACAGTTCGGATGACCCCCCGCAATGTAAGGAAGTTCCCACCACCCTGGTCTGTGTTCGCAGGGCGGGAGAGAGCAGCATCCACGGCAGTGATTTGCTCCTGGCTGCCAGAGCAGAGCAGCAGGCTCAGCTGTCAGAACTTCCCAGAGTGATGAAAGGGGAGTGGCCCAGCCTCTGTAGCAGGAATGCAGGGCAGGCGAGTTCACAGAGGGCATTGTGGGATACTGGAGGAGGCCAGTTATGGTGGTATAATGAACAGCAGCATTTACTCTGTTACTTTAAGTTTGCTGCAAAAAGCTCTAGACCTCTCATCGAAGTCATTTTATTTTGTCACCAAAACAGGGCACTTTTGTCGCCAGACGTGGCATTGCAGTGTGTGCACCAGCCACAAGCTACCGACCGAGAGAGCGTTGTGTGTTTTTCACACACCTGAGCAATATAATTCTGATGAAACAACTTTGTAGTGCAGACCTGGCCAAAGATTCACTCACACACAACTTGTAAGGAAAACCTCACCTGCTCCTCTGCTTTGCAGAATCCAAACACAAGCAAAGCTTGTCAGGCCCTGGTGGCGATGGCAGGGAGTCAGGTGTGGGCAGACAGTGTGTTATAACTACGTACAGGCACCATGGCTTAGCTGGTTAAAGCCTCTGTTTCATTAACAGGAGATCCTAGGTTCAACTCCCAGTGGTGCCTTGTTGACTGGTTGTTGGGGCACCTGCTATTGGCTACTGTCAGAAGAGAAGGTTCAGAGCTAGATGGGCCTTTGGTCCAGCCCAGTGTGGTTTTTCTTATGGTTTAAATAACACTCACAGGCACTGATAACAGAGTTACTGAACGTTTGGGAGTTAGGAGCGGGTAGGTCAGTGGTCCAGTCCCCACACAGATGACCCGTCTCCCTCTGGGACAGGGGCAGGTCTGAGCTCTCACCCAAATGCTCATTGTGGCTGCCAGAATCTGTGAGCAGCTTGTTTAGTTTACACCAAAGGTTGAGTCCTGCTTTGTGCACCGTGTGTGAGAATGAAAATCCTAAACCGCCCTTTGAAATAACGAATGCAGCAGGACGTGTTATTGTCCCTGCCCCAAAGCAGACAGACCAATGGAGAAATGCCGTCGAGTCCACGGTAATACTCCCCAGCCATTTTACCTTTTTTGCTGGCTAAATTCCTTCTTATCTGCCTGGCCCAGGCTGTCCTCTGCCTCAGCTGCTGCTCCCGGCCTGCTCTAGAGTCAAACACGCAGGGCCCCAAGGGGAACAGAGGCTGGGACAGGGCAGCAGCCTGGGTTGGGCTGGAAAGATGCTGGGAGTTCACGTTCCCTGAGAACTGGCCTGGCTCCCTTCTCAACAGCAAACAAATCAATTCCACGTCCTCTCCCCAGAAAAACCAGCCTGGAGCCAAGGGCAGCAGGGGACGATTCCCTGCTGTTCCCACCGAGGCAGGAGAGAAGCCAGGGTGTTTCTAGCAGAGCTTGTGGAACTGACATGGGGAAACCAGCCTTTACTAACAGGCAGTTCCAGTTTAAGCTCAGTGTTTTTACAATTTTTACAACATTAAATAACCCTTCAATCGTACTGTCACCATCCATAAAATTGCTTCAGCCTTATATGTTCCCAGGTGCACAACTAAACATCTCTTCAAATCCAAGGGAGTGGAGATCAGTCAGTGTTCAGAGTCATCCCACATAGAAGAACCATGTTGTGGTACATACTGGCCCCATCATGTTGCCATGGCCTTTACCTCCTCTCTGTTAAAAGTTTTAGTATTTTGCACAGAAACTTTCTTCCCTCAGGAGAGACCTGGGAACCAGGGCTGCCAGCCAGACAAACACCCTTAAGTGTAGGCGTAACCTGTCAAAAAATGATCTCCTCTCTTCAGTTCAGTGACACCCTGAAATGTTACTTATCCCGGCAGAACCAGAGGACTGAAAGCAGCTACATCAAACCCCTGTGTAGCTAACAGGAATGAACACAAACTCCCTGGTATCTGAAGTGATGTTTAGTTTTACCCTTTGTTAACTGCAAGACTAAAGGGAAAGGCAGTGGTGGTGCCAGATATTAAGAGTGAAACACGAAACAATCATCATAGTTATGCCCATAGTGACTGCAAAATCTTTCTATATACTTCTTATTATCATCAGTGTATTATTTTGGCCTCAGAGCAGGGAATGTGTCCCTCATGCTGCTTTTAGGTCACTAGGTGCTTTGGAAACAGGAGGGCTCTGAGTGTAACCTATAGCACACATGGCCCATATGGGGATGTAGCTCAGTGGTAGAGCACATGCTTTGCATGTATGAGGCCCTGGGTTCAATCCCCAGTATCTCCAATTCTTTTCACCCTGCTGCTTTGCTCATCCCCAGAGGGGATGGGGCCCTGATCTCCCTGCAGGAATTTTAATCCTGCTCAGTGAGGGGCAAGTGCCAATTGCATGGAAGGTCAGGGGGGGTTTCTGCTCCTAAGTCACCTTGGTACATTTAAGATTCCCACCAGCTGTGCTGCTTGGGACAATGGTAGATGAGAAGGGCGAATCCTCCAGCACTGGAGGGAAAGGTCCCATCTGCAAAGACTAGACTTATTTCTTGTCTGGACCCAATCTTTTCACCTGGTATAGCCCTTGTTCCAGTTCAGGTGGTAGCTAGGGGATGTCTCATGACTGCAGCCATGTTTGTTCAGTTCCACCCCCTTATACAGCTTTGGTACAAGGCAGGAATCTTTTGTTTCTCACCTGGGGAAGAGCCCCAGGTTTAAGATGGAATCCTGTACCAGGTGACATGGTCACATATCCCGTGAGACCCCAAGCCTTCATTCTTCCTGGCCTGACTCACAGATGGTGCAGGACAGAGCCAACTACAGTCTATTGTCCTGGTTAATGGGAGCCATCAAGAGTCCAAACCACTGTTAATGGCCCACACTTTGCATCATTACAACAGGACCTCAGAGTTATAGTTCATATTTCTAGTTTCAGATCCAAGAATGATCGGTTCATACAAATAGGATGAACACACACAGTAGATTATAAGCTGTGTAATGATACCTCACAAGAAACCTTTTGCATGAAGCATTGTCCAGTCACTTTATATTCACACTCATTAGCATATTTTCATAAAATCCTATGGAGTGCAACGTCACAGCAGGGAAAGGGTTTTACTGCAGCACCTGGCAGCAGTTGAGTTTCATGTTCAGGTTGTGGTATGAGTTCCTCCAGGTTTCTCGTAAGCACACAAGGACCTTAGCGGGTGCTCTCGATACAGGAATGGCCCAGAAACAATAAAGTGATGGGAACTGCATTTTCCTTTTTTATTTCTGTATTTCCAATGACATTTCTGTTTGTGATTTCGTTTTGCTTTGTATAACTGTGTTTTCTCCTGGATTTGATATTTAACGAAAAAAAGAATAAGGCCTCAAGGCACCAGATGGAGGAGCAGGCTGGGGCTAGGACTGCTAAGAGAACAAGAGTAGCAGGCTTTCTGTATTGTTTCCTGCCCTCATTTTTCTTGACTAGTTTCTCTTCTGCATGAAATTTGCCTCTTTAAAATGTGAGCCTGGCTAGCTCAGTTGGCAGAGCATCAGCCTTTTAATCTGAGGGGCCAGGGTTCAAGTCCCTAGTCAGGCAAAGAAACACTTTCCCCCCTGTGACATCCCCAAGGATTTTTAGAAGGACTCTCCTTCACTTTAGTTTTTCCTTTTCAGGACATGGCCTTTCCTAGGAAGGGCCCTTTACTGCCTGGGACTGAAGGTGCTACTGCCTCACCTGTCCACTGGCCTCACAGTCTGGAGGAAGAAAGGCCTCTGGGCCTGCAGCAAAGTGCTGGGTGCTGACTTTCTGAGCAAATGCAGGGCTGGCCAAAGAGGCATCTTCCCACTGAGTCCTCCCTGCCAGAAAAAAATTGTCCCCACAGACAGGGGTGGCTCCAGGCCCCAGCACACCAAGCGCGTGCTTGGGACAGCAAGCCACAGGGGGCGCTCTACCGGTCGCCGCGAGGGCGGCAGGCAGGCTGCCTTCGGCGGCATGCCTGCAAAGGGTCCGCTGGTCCTGCGACTTCGGCGGACCTCCTGCAGGCAAGCCGCCGAAGGCAACCTGCCTGCCGTGCTTGGGGCGGCAAAATGCCTAGAGCCGCCCCTGCCCACAGAGTCCTCCCTGCTGGAAGTCTACAATAATCAACAGGTGCTCTGCTGGTCCCATGGTGTAAGGGCCAGCACTCAGGACTTTGAATCCTGCACTCTGAGGGCTTGGCTACACTTACAAATTTGCAGCGCTGCAGCAGGGTGTGAAAACACACCCTCTGCAGCGCTGCAAATTGCGGCGCTACAAAGCGCCAGTGTAGTCAAAGCCCCAGCGCTGGGAGCCGCGCTCCCAGCGCTGTCCGTTATTCCCCACAGGGAGCTGGAGTACGGACAGCGCTGGGAGAGTTTTCTCCCAGCGCTGGCGCTTTGACTACACTTAGCGCTTCAAAGCGCTGCCGCGGCCAGCGCTGCCGTGGCAGCGCTTTGAAGTTTAAGTGTAGCCATAGCCTGAGTTGAAGTCTCAGTGGAATCTGAGAACAATTCCTGTGCCACAAATCCTGCGGGGCCTTCCAAGGCTCTGTCTTGCTTTCTCAAAGGCCATGAAAGCCACTACAAAAGGTTTTTTTTCTCCTGCTGATAATAGCTCACCTTAACTGATCACTCTCGTTATAGTGTGTATGGCAACACCCAATTTTGCATCTTCTCTGTGTGTGTGTGTGTGTGTGTGTGTGTGTGTATATGTATGTATGTATGTATGTATATAGACAGATAGATAATCTATATCTTCCGGCTGTATTTTCCGCTGCATGTATCCAATGAAGTTGGTTTTAGCCCAGGAAAGCTTATGCTCAAATAAATTTGTTAGTTTCTAAGGTGCCACAAGTACTCCTTGTTCTTTTTGCAGATAAATGAATGGAGGTTAAGTTCATGAATGGCTATTAGCCAGGATGGGTAAGGAATGGTGTCCCTAACCTCTGTTTGTTAGAGGGTGGAGATGGATGTCAGGAGAGAAATCACTTGCTCATTACCTGTTAGGTTCAGTCCCTCTGGGGCAGCTGGCATTGGCCACTGTTGGCAGATAGGATGCGGGGTTGGATGGACCTTTGGTCTGACCCAATATGGCCATTCTTATGGTCTTATGAAGGGAGGAGCAAGGTACTGGGACAGAGTTTCTGTAGTGTAGTGGTTAGCATGTTTACCTAACATGCAAAAGGTCCCTGGTTCAAAACCAGGCAGAAACATGCTGGCTTAATTTTCCCAGCTCCTACTGGCCTATTCCCTGCGGTTGTAGGAGCAACAGTGATTTCTATGCTCAAAAGGTCTATTATACTTCCCCTGCTCCCACTTTTGTCTCCTCTCCCTCTCTGAATGCCTGTGAAGTGGCTTTCCCCCTCCCGCTCCCTCCTGGAATGCTGGTGGGATGAATGGGCTGGTTGAAGAGCAGAAGAGCTCCCAGGTAGACAAGGTGTCTGGGACGCTAATTAGGCAGCGATCACACATCCAGAGCATGGACACTGCCCAAGGTGGAGTGTGACCAACCAGATGCAGCCAAGTCATCTCTAGTCGCAGGCCATGAGGTGCAGGCCCTTAAAAGGGGAAGGGGCCCTGTGCTCAGGAGAGCACTCACAAGCTTGTACCTCCAGTGAATGCCCGTTGCCCGGACCGCCTGGCCAGTGGTTCTCTGCATTGCATTTCATTGTGCCTCAGGAAGACTTACCTTCATCGCACCGTCCATAGCTGCGCTGTGGGAAACTTACCTTGCAGAATCCTGACATCTCCAGTGCCGTGCCTGTCCTGGGAGCGTGAGTGTGTCACCCTGCCCCCCTTCGTTTGAGCTTAGCTATCAATATAATAAACGTGCTGCTTTCTGCCAAACTCTGGTGGGTCATTAGTGCTCCCTACGCTGACTAGCTGGCCCAATTTCGGGTAACACCTGCGATAACCCCAACCCCTGCATGACAGAAGGTAGTGAAATGAGCTGAGAAAAAGCCTTAGCATCAGCAGGGGAAAGCTAGAGGATCTGGGCCAGGCACCTTTTGAAGCCTTGTGGCTTGGTCCCCTCTGCCCTTGGAGGTTGGCCTATGGCGGCCGGCTCTTCCTGCTGCCTCCTTTGTGTGACTTGCCAAAGGAGGAAGTGAGGCGGGAATGGGGCAAAAAAGGAAAGTCGATCTGAGGAAGGCAGGGCAGAAGCTAAGCGCCTCAGTGCGGCTAAGTGGGGTTAGTAGAGCACCACCAGTCGTTCTGCAAAGCCTGGGGAGGTGCGGTTGGCTGCTGGGAGGTAGAATCCTGTGCCTGCCTCTTGGCTTCCCAGGGATGGCTACTTGCAGCCCAGGAGAAGAAGGATGGTTCTGGGTGAAAGGAAGACAAGCAAAGCTCTGGGAGGAAATTTGGGTGCACGGTGCTGGCTCTGTGCTGGGGGAGGGGGTTGGGGTGCAGGAGGGGTGGCGCTTACCCCGGGCACTGCAGCTCCCAAAGTGACCGGTAAACACAACCCTGCGTCAGCAGCTCCTAGGTGGGCGAGGCCAGGGGATCTCCGTGTGCCACTGCTGCAGGCACTGCTCCCAGAGCGCCAATTGGCTGCAGTACCTGGCCACTGGGAGCTGCAGAGTTGGTACTTGGGGCAGGGGCAGTGCATGGAGACACTCCCCCGCCCCAGGGGATGCTGGGACATGCCGGCCATTTCTGGGAGCGGCACGGAGGGACGGAGGCAGAGTGGGCAGGGAGCCACCTCAGTGCTGCTGGCACATCTCTGCACACCCATGGGGGGAGGGGAGCAGAGGGCCTGGGGTAGGGGCAGTGCGCAGAGCTGCCTCCCCTCCCGGGTCTATTACAGGAGTGGGTGGGTGGGGTCTTTTGGCCTGCAGGGTGCAGCAGGTCGGACTAGATGATCACATTGGTCCCTTCTACTTTAAAGGCTCTGAGTCTAAAAGGGAGAGGGAAGTAAAGGGAAAAAAATAAAAAATAAACCAAATATTGTAATAACCAGGATGACTCCACCTACTCATTGTATAGTTCTGCCCCTTTCTTCCTCCACTGGGTGTTTAATGACCTGCAGGATATTGATTCTCTCATTTCCATTGCTAAACTGATACAATGTGACTGAAATTAAACCAATTCCCAGCAGAGAAAACATCACACCACTGCATTGGCTGGGAATTGAACCCAGGTCAGCTGCTTGGAAGGCAACTATGCTCACCACTATACCACCAATGCGTCTGACAAAAGCACCACTTATGCTTGCCCAATGAGGCTAGACCAGAATTGAGGCGTTTTACTGCCTGTTAAAATGTACTGGAGTCTCATCACTAAAAAAACCAAACTACCTCTATCTCCACCTGGGTTTGAACCATCAGCCTCTCAATTAGGTCACCAAAGTGGTTAATCACAGACACAGGTAACCACCCTACTTCCCAAGATTGTCTATGAAGCATGTACAGGGGCACACCTGGCTAGTGAGGGAGGCGCACTGCTGGGGTTATGAGTTCAGGCCTCACCCAAAGCATCGGTTTTCATTAGCCATGGAACTTCCCCCACTCACTTTGTCTAATTCACATGGGAAGCGCCATACGAGGGTGATGAGAGCAAATTCTAAACTCTGAAATGTGGCAGTGGCCCATAGATTGGGATAAGGGGTTTGAAGAGAAAAAGCTCTAAGGATATAAAACCAGACAGTCTCCAGGGGCAGGTACGGTACAACGCCTCAACAGGGAGCCATTCGGGGGAGGGGGTTTCACTTCCTCTGTTCAATGTCCTGAGAGGTATTTTAAGATGAAGATAACACCATGGCTCACAGGTGACTGGCACGTCCTGGGTTAAAGGAAGGAAGGGACTTGGGTTAATAGTCAGAAGATTTGTGTTACCGTCACAGTCTGACCCCCCTTCAGTGCAGAGGTTTGTACGTTGCTGGGTGGAACACACAGACTCCTGGAGAGCAGGGGCAGCTGTTTCCATGGCAGAGAGCCTGGCACTTAGGAGACTTTCTACACTTGCTGTTTTGAAGCAATTCAATAAAATAACAGTGGAGCTGCAATGTCCAGTCCAAAATTTCAGCCCCCCCCCCAGTGCAAAAATGCTATTTTAGGATCTAAACAGGAGGCTTCCGGCGCTAGGACACCTGACCAGAGAGCTCAGAGGGGGGTGTAAGAGCTGCTGACTCTGAGGGTCCTGGGCTAAATCCACTTGCAGGTGGAAGTGTTTTGATTTACTTGATGGATAATGAGCACCAGCTACCAGGGGAGAAGCCCTGCCACCCTGCTGCCACTCCAGCTGCTGCCCGGGGGGGGGGGAGCCCCAGGGGGCCTGCTGCTTCTCCGGCCACCCCAGGAGTGCTGCCGGGGGCCACCGAGCTGCGGCTGCTCCTGCTGCCCGCGGAACCACAGGAGGGAGATGATTTTTTGACAGTGACGGACGCCTCGTCCTAAAGGCCTTTGTCTGCCTCCTTCTAGTGACTGTTTGGTACAGGAATGCAGCCCTCACTCCTGAGTCTCTCCTGGGGAGATAATGTTTCTGTGCAAAACACCAAAGCTTTTGACAGAAAGGAAGAAAAGGAAATGGCCACACGATGGGACTAGGACATAAGGAATGAAACACAAGATGCTTCTCCCATGTGCATTGACTTTGAACCTTGTTGTTTGCGGTGGTGTTGTATCCATGTTGGTCCCAGGACATGAGACACAAACAGGAGGGGGTTACATAATATCTTCTAAAGGACCAAGGAAGGGAGTATTATTTACTCCTTCTCATAACACAAGAACTAGTAGGGGTCACCAAATGAAATGAATAAGCTGCAGGTTTGAAATGAACACACTTCCCTCAAGCTGCTGGCAATGCTTCTACTAATGCAGCCCAATCTGCTGTTAGCCTTCTTGGCAACAGGGGTACTGTTGACTCATATCCAGCTTCTCATCCACTGTAATCCCCAGGTCCTTTTCTGAAGAACAGCTGCTTAGCCAGTCGGTCTCCAGGCTGTAGCAGTGCAGGGGATTCTTCCTTCCTAAGTGCAGGACTCTGCACTTCTCCTTGTGGAAACTCCTCAGATTTCTTTTGGCCCAATCTGCCAATTTGTCTAGGTCACTCTGGACCCAAACCCTACCCTCCAGCGCTTGGATTCTTAACATGCTTTCACAGAGTGAAGAGCACATGTTCCATGATTTCATATGGCAGAGTTTTATGCTATAGGGAGCTTTCCCTGTGTGAATTTGACAGGTGAATCAACATAGAGACATATTGTGACCCTTCTCAGGGAGCTGAGGGCTGAGAGTTTCCTTGTTGCCACCTTCCACTAGGAAGACGGAGTTTTGCATTTGGCAGCTGGATGTTAGGGACCAAACTCACCCAGCCCGTCAGGCACTCAAGGACCCTCCTCTGAGCTACAGCAGCCACCCTAACCCCTGAGTTCCTTCAATGTGTCCCCCTCTGGGGTCCAGCCCAGATCACCAGATACTCAGAGAAATCCCAGATCCTCTCTGCCCAAAGCAATGGTATATCCCAGGTTACTCGTTTTACTGTGGACCACTGCTACTGTATCTCACACAGCACTTGAGTATAGTTATCAAACAAGCAGAAATTTATTTAACAACCGATAGAGATTTAAACAAACAAATGTGAGTGATGGAAACCAACTGTTACCAACTAAACAAAATCAGAAAATGCAACCTACACTTTTTAATAGTTACCTTTCCTATGTAAGTAGAGTCTCACCTCACACTTCAGTCAATTTCACTGACTGATAGTCCCTAAGAGCCACGGCCCTGCCTTTCATGAAGGACCACTGGTCATTAGGAATCTCCTTGGTAAATGGACCCAGAGTGTTTTTCTCCACCCTGTTATGAACTGAATCAGTCTTTTGTCTTTATTCACAGAAAGGACGATCTCCTCATTCTCATATGGTCCTTGTCACTTCCACAGGGTTTCGATGTCTATAATTTGTCTTTGATGGTTTTCCATTGGCTTTTCTGGGTTGGTGCAGAGGCTGACAATGGAGCAATACATCACATAACTGGCTAGCAAGGGAGAGGTGCCAATTCCCTCCCACTGGAATGGGCCATCCCCACCACGACCTATGATTGGGGTGACTCACTTTCACAACAATACCATATGGGCATAATTTTCCATGTACTTACATTACCCCTTAACTATGACTTGGACACACCTCTCGCAGTGAGTAGGAGTATCAATAATTTACAAGCTTTCAGTAGAGATCTCACTGCTATGCTTCCTGGATAACTATCATAAAAGCAGTGTATTAGGTGTGGGGAGTTTGTCAGGTCTGACACAGGAGTTGCTTGTGAAGAACAGTGACCCCTTTGCCAATTGGCACCAATGAGCTTTTGTCACAGATGCACTGAGCTATACAGTCACCCCCTGATAGAACAGAAAGGCCAGCACAAAAAACAGAGAGAGGAACAATAAGATACTAAAATGACAATGGCTGGAACTCTCCATTTCTCTCAGTCTTTGCATTCATGGGCACTAAGAGCTGTAGCTACAGTTGAGGAACCAGGTGAGCGGACAGCTGGCTCCCCCTCCATACGAGTAACTTTCTCACACATAGGGAGATGGGTCAGAATTGGAATTGAAGTTAAGGCTGTGTCTACACTTCAAACACTGGAAATATTCTTCTGACAACCTAACACTGTCTACACTGGGGCTCAGGTCACAATAACTACTTCTCTCAGTGGAGAGGACTTTTCACACCCCTGAGAGATGTGGTTCTGCCAACAGAGCTTTTCTACGTCGACCAGCCTTTAGATGGCTTATTGACCTGAAAGGCAATGGATTTCAGTCTTTTTCTTTATATTGATGGTTGATGAGTGCAGCTGTCCTACCTGCTGGACACATCCTGTGACAGATGTCAGGCCTTTCCTTTGCAAATTAGAGAAGTGGGGAAGACAGTGACCCTTACAGTCTAAGCTGGTAAAAATTTATACAACTTGTCACCTCGAGTAGCTTTCCTTTGAATAGAAATTGACTTAGAAACTAAACAAAATAAATTCTATTTGAAAATACTAAAATCTATACTGGGCCAATATTCTCTTATACACACTTTCTCACACCCCAACCTTTGGAGTGAGGTTTTCTACCAGAACTCTCTATACTACAGGGGGTAAATTAAATCAAATTATCTTTTCAAGATTAGCCACCATTTCCTGTACGACTAACAAAACAAAACAAAAAGACAACTTTCAGTTTTCCAAAATACTTCAGATTATCACACATTTAGTCTCTTCTTCTTTAACCAATAACTTCACCAATAATCTCATTTTAATAGATGATAAAAACATATTCAAAGATCACAAATTCTTATCATATATGTTAGTTTTCTTCTAATGCACATTGCCAACAACTGAACCTTGGCTCAAATTGTGGTTTGTCCCAACCACTTCTGTGAGTTCATATATCTCAGGATCTTCTGCAGTATGTGTTGGTGGAAGGGGTCTCCTATGTGGGAATCTTTGCATCATGAGGAAAAAGACCTCTCGTGTCACACTTTTAATCTTTCAAAGTGAGAGAAGATAGAGAAGTGATGTAAATGCATAAAACACAAGAGAGAACTGTCTGGTCTACACTAAGGACATTTATCGGTTAACTATATTACTCCGATGTGTGAAAAATCCACACCACTGAGCAATGTAGTTACACAGCCCTAACCCCCTGTGTAGATAGCTATACATCAGCAGCAGAACTTCTCCTGCCAAAAGAGCCACTGCCGCTTGCAAGGGTTGGACTAATCAAGTCCGATGGGAGAAATCTCTCCCATTGGCTGAAAGCGTCTGTAATAGCAGCGCTACAGCAGCGCAGCTACATTGGTGCAGCTGCACCAACATCAGCTTTATTGTGTAGCCACAGCATCAGACACAAAACCATAGAATCAGAACTCAACATGCGAGTATCCAGAAGTCTGAAATTGGAGCCTGATACATTCATTGCCTCATTGGTTACCATCATTTCTACAGCCTTGAAGTCCTTGTTACCCAATCAGGCAGCCAGTTTGGGATCCACGGGGAAGGAATGTCCTTTGAAGCTCTCTCTCTTTGGATCCAAATGGTAAAGGATGATTGTTCTCAATGTAACCTGGCATCCTTTGGAACTGTAATCAGTGACACTGAACTAGGAAATGGAGTTGTACAAACAATTTTCCTTGGGTCATTGGTCACCATAGCTTCCTTTACTGGGGTGGAAACCAAGAACGGGATGTGGACTCTTTCAGCCCCAGCTCTTTCCAAATCCTTGGTCTTGGTTAGGGTAAATTTACACTTCTCCGAAGTAGAATCCTTTACAAAACCACTCCAAATCTCAGCAGTGTTAGTGAGGCTTACCAAAACATGGAGGCTTACCAAAACATGCCCAGCTTTTCTATAATTTGGTGGCACAGTTTCAGGCAAGGGACTGGATACAGGGCTGGATCACAATCTTCATTAGTGACCAGAGTTGGAGTTTCTATTCAAAAATAGCTATTTTTCTGCAGCTATTAGATTTCCAAAACTGATTTGATTTGATATACATTTTTAGCACCTACAAAGGATAAATTCAACAAAACTCCACTTCTATTTCCTCAACATCTGCATCATGAAGGGCAGCATCTCCGATACAATAAGATTAGCTAGGAAAGAACTTCTGTAGGGCCTGGGTTACAAAGGCTTTGAAACCAAATACCTGGGCATTGTGCCTAGTTCAAAAATCACTTAGCATGGAATTTTCTCCCCAGAACATCTGGGACAATATTGACTTAAACAATTGAACTACACTGTGATCATATGCACTTCCTTCAGTTAGTTGGGGTTCTGCTGTTGTTCACCATTTCTGAGTAGAGATTTTAAATCACTGCTGTTTCTTTGTTAGCCTGTCCAGTAAATTGGAGAGTTCTCTAATGCTGACAGAACTGCACTTCAACCTTTCTCCATGACATCATGCAGGGATGGGGAAAAAGCAAAGGTGAAGTGAGAAATGATGACTTTAGCAAATAGTCATTTATCTTAAATTTTCCAATAAATCTGCGCTACATCCTATCAAACTGAACTACTATCCAACTGAGTGACCAAACAGCCTTCAGGAAAGATAGAAACCCACATCGCAGAGAGATAGAATACACGGCAATGAAAGTGTGAAGTGAAATTCCAGAGCAGGTTACATCTGATTATTCAGAATCAGGACAAGAGATTCTCCCATCACATTCTCCTCTGATCCATTCAAACATACTTCACTCAGCACTGTCTCAATAGCCAGTTATGTTATTTACAAAATTTTTAGTATCCGAGCTTTACCATAATGGGAGACAAAACCACTCACCTTGCCAGAAGTGGCTTTACCAATAAATGGAACCTGGGATTTAAACTCCCAATGATCACACTGTGTTTGGGATCCATTTGAATTCCCCTTCCAGGTCTTTGACACTTTCATCTCCAGTCAGAGCGACTCTGATATAAGATTAAAGAAGTTAAAGCATCATCTCCAAGCACAGACAGCTAAGAACTGTTCCTCACAGGACACTTTGAGAAGTGGATGGATAGAATGTGATGATGATAACCTCTGCATGGCTCAGACAAAAGGTAACAGTTCTGCAGTGATGGGGAAGAAGGGAATCTCTGCATCTCCCCATCTCCTTCCAGTGTCACAGAGGCTGAAATTACACTTTTTTTTCCTGCCCCTGCTCCTCTTCATTTAACTATAATTTGAAAAATTCCCATTATATCTGCTCTTCAGCACAACCCAGAGCAACGTGAGAACAAGTGGCAATGATACAATCTGTATCACTGGTGACTAACAATAACTTTGAAATAGGAAGAATAGTATAAATGTGATGCTCCCTGGTTCCTGATAGGAAGGGCACACTAGAATTACTCATGGGATAATGGAGTTGATAGAAAGGACAAATGGGTCCACTTCAAAACAGGGCAAACTGCAAAAGGCAAAAATGGGACCCTCATCTGGTCAAACTGAGGGATAACCATGCTGCAAACAGTTCAAACAGCTTTAAAAGTTACTACGTGGGAATCAGGAAAATCATTAGAGAAAAAAAAGTATTGATAGCCCTAGAGGTGTTTATGTTGTTGATCTCCCTTGCAGATTCTCTGATGACTAACATGGGCTAAGTGCCCACAGAAGGTTTTCCCACACTCACTGCATTTATAGGGTCTCCCACCGGTGTGGATTTTCTGATGTCTAATAAGGTCTGAGATCCTAGTGAAGCATTTTCCACACACACTGGATACATAGGGCCTCTCCCCTGTGTGGATTCTCTGATGCCTAATAAGGTGTGAACTGCGACTGAAGGTTTTCCCACACTCACTGCATTCATAGGGCCTTTCCCCTGTGTGGATTCTCTGATGCCTAATAAGGTGTGAACTGCGACTGAAGGTTTTCCCACACTCACTGCATTCATAGGGCCTCTCCCCTGTGTGGATTCTCTGATGTTGAGAAAGGGATGAACTGTCAGTGAAGCATTTTCCACACTCACTGCATTCATAGGGCCTCTCCCCTGTGTGGATTCTCTGATGGGCAAGAAGGTTTGAGCTGCTAGTGAAGTTTTTTCCACACTCACTGCATTCATAGGGCCTCTCCCCTGTGTGGATTTTCTGATGGGCAAGAAGGTTTGAGCTGCTAGTGAAGTTTTTCCCACACTCACTGCATTCATAGGGCCTCTCCCCTGTGTGGATTTTCTGATGGGTAAGAAGGTTTGAGCTGCTAGTGAAGTTTTTGCCACACTCACTGCATTCATAGGGCCTCTTAACTGTGTGGATTCTCTGATGCCTAATAAGCTGTGAACTGCGACTGAAGGTTTTCCCACAGTCACTGCATTCATAGGGCCTCTCCCCTGTGTGGATTCTCTGATGTTGAGAAAGGGATGAGCTGTCAGTGAAGCATTTTCCACACTCACTGCATTCATAGGGCCTCTCCCCTGTGTGGATTCTCTGATGTTGATAAAGGCCTGAGCTTCTACTGAAGCATTTACCACACTCACTGCATTCATAGGGCCTCTCCCCTGTGTGGATTCTCTGATGGGTAAGAAGGCTTGAGCTGCTAGTGAAGTTTTTGCCACACTCACTGCATTCATAGGGCCTCTCCCCTGTGTGGATTCTCTGATGTTGATAAAGGCTTGAGCTGCTAGTGAAGCATTTTCCACACTCACTGCATTCATAGGGCCTCTCCCCTGTGTGGATTCTCTGATGTTTAGAAAGGTGTGAACTGCTAGTGAAGCTTTTCCCACACTCACTGCATTCATAGGGCCTCTCCCCTGTGTGGATTCTCTGATGTTGAGAAAGGTGTGAACTGCGACTGAAGGTTTTCCCACACTCACTGCATTCATAGGGCCTCTCCCCTGTGTGGATTCTCTGATGTTGAGAAAGGGCTGAGCTGCTAGGGAAGCATTTTCCACACTCAGTGCATTCATAGGGCCTCTTCCCTGTGTGGATTCTGTGATGCTTTATAAGGATGGAGTAATCACATACGTTTTCCCCAAACGCACTGCATGTATTTTTTCTCTTTCTGCTGAGGATTTCCTGTTGTGTTGTGGTTTCCTTGAGGTCCTTCTGAGTTTCCTGACAGGAAATACATTTACCCACTTTCTCCCCTGGCTGGTTTCCCTGCTCTCCTTCTGGTCTGTGCTGAATGTCATGGGATTTTTCCCGCTTATGACTCCAGGACACATTCCTTTTCGATCTTTGTGATAATGCTCTGTGTTTATCCACTTGCTCAACATTTTCCTGCTGAGAATTCTCCTCCTCTTTCTCACATACCATTGCGTCACCTGCTGTGATAGAGACAGAAATCTCAAACAGGGATGGAAAGGGGAAGGCCAAACCAATACAAGTACTGGAGAGAGGTCAAATAAAAATCAGGAACTTAACTCCCCCAAGTTCTTCCCCAAACAGGAGAGAGGAGGGGATCAATTCAGGCTTCACATCTCATCCAAATTCACAGGGGGAAGGGAGGAAGCTACTGCCTGGTGTCTGCTAGTGTCTACAGGAAGCCATGAGCTATATTTACCCTAAGGATACGACCCTGCTAGGGACAATATTGAACTGAGAGACCTCCCAAGGGCATTGTAGGGCATCCCAGATGTTTCCTTCAGGCACTTACAGATTCTGAGTTGGTTTAATATTTCCTCACCTGTGCAGGGAGCTCTCAGGATCTCTCTTTCTTCTGAATGCTGGAGGTCTGGGACCCATGGCTCTTCCCCTTGTTCCAGCTGGGAGATCACATCAGGTTGGGAAATTGGAAACCCTGCTCAGATGAAAGAAAACAAAGGAGGTCACTTGATTTCATAACTTTGTCATAAAAAACATTCTATTAATTTAACTTCAGTGCTTAGTGTGACGGGTGTGCCTGGGGCAGTCCACACTGAAAATGACAGGGTCAGGGCAGGATGAAAAAGGGAGAGCAGATGCTCCCAAAACTGGTGGTTAACAATGAAGTTAAACTCAACGAACAGTCACAAACTGTGCTTCTGATCCCACACACGGGTTATCGAGAAGCTGAAAAAAGAAATCACACAGCCCCTTTATTGCATTCCAGTTCTCCGACTCCCAATCAGCACCTAGGTCCAGTACAGTGAGAGGTTATTTAAAAACTCTGCTCATATACAAATGTTTTTCTGACCCCAAAAGGTCAGCCACATTACAAGATCACTATAGGTTTGGATCTTACCCAAAAGACCACACTGCCAGCCAATCCTTTAGCATGGAAAGACAAGACAGGACATGACACAAAAAAAGTTGTTAAATGGAAAAGCAGTGAGATGCATTCCAAAATCTATATATCAGGTTATTAGCAGTATTGTTGAGCTGCTGGCTTGAAAGTCCGTCTGGAACACATCCACAAGTTCGATGGGTCTTTCAGTCCTTTGTTCCAGGCTTCAATTTGTAGAGAAGTTGCTCCAGAGGTAGGAAGAGGGATTGAAGACAAAATGGAGATGATGCAGCTGCCCTTTATATTCCTTTTGCCATGTGGCTTGTACTACCTGTGTCCCAAACACAAGCTTCACAGCACATGGCATGGAAAAGCCTCGGAAGTCTCAGCACACAGACATACCCCTGCAGGTCTTGCTGACTCAATAGGTTTATGCCCTTGATCAGGATGGGCAAATTACGGCCCACGGGCCACATCCAGCCGACAGGACCGTCCTGCCCAGTGCCTGAGCTCCCGGCTGGGAGGCTAGCCCTCCCCGCAGCCACACCACCGTGCGGGCAGCGCTCCTGCGGGCGGGCTGTGCGCTCCTGCTGCGCAGTGTGTCTGGCTCTGCGTGGCCCACGTGACTGCCAGACACACTGCTCTGAGCAGCATTGTAAGGAGGTGGGGCGTTGGATAAGGGGCAGGAGTCCCAGGGGCAGTCAGGGGACAGTTGGATGGGGCGGAGGTTCTGGGGGACGGGGCTGGATAGGTGTGGAGTCCCAAGGGTCTGTCAGTGGGCAGGGGTGGATAGAGGTCAGGGCAGTCAAGGGACAGGTAGCAGCGGGTTGGGTAGAGGTGGGGTCCTGGATATGAACCCATATCCACACCCCCGCCCCCTGACAGACCCCGGGACTCCTACACCTATCCAACCCCCCAGTTCCCCATCCCCTGACCGCCCGCCCAACCGTCCCCTGCTCCCTGTCCCCTGACTGCCCCCCAGGGCTCTCTGCCCCTTATCCAATCCCCTGGCTCTGGCCCCCTTACCACAGCCACGCAGCCTGCTGCAGCTAGACACGGGGTCCCTCAGGAGCGCGCAGACCAGCCCCCTTACCATGCCACTCAGAACAGTAGGAGCTCGCAGCCCCACCGCTGCAGCACTGCCCAGGAGCGGTGGGCCAGAGCACTAGTGGCGTGGCATGTTGAGGCTGCAGGGGGACAGCGGGGGCAAGGGGACAGCAGGGGAGAGGAGAGGGGAGCCTCCCCGGCCGGGAGCTCAGGGGCCGAGCAGGCTGGGCCCGCGCACCAGATGTGGCATGTGGTCCGTAGTTTACCCACCCCTGACTTACACGTTAGTTTGTAAAAAGAACAGGAGTACTTGTGGCGCCTTAGAGACTAACAAATTTATTTGTGGTTTATCTTGCATTTCTTTTGTAAACAATTCTGACTTTTATGACTTGTTACTTGTAGTCACTTAAAAACTTTTTTTTTTTGGTAATTAACAATCTTGTTTTATTGTTTTATCCAACTAGCGTGTTTGGATTAAAGTGTGTTGGAAACTGCATTTGGGATGTAGCGGGGTGGACGTCCACTCCTGCTTTGAAGGGTTAAAAACAGCCCTGGGAGGGGGCTGTGGCTGGAGAAAGCAGCTTTTAGGTTGGGCTGCTTGGGGGAAGTGGCTGCAGCTGGGGCCACGCCCCAAATAGACTCAGCTGGCCCTATAAAGGCAGAGAAGCCGGGGGCAGATAGAATCTCTCTCTGTTTGTAGCGGGAGATGGGCCTGGCTGCAGGGAGCTAGACACAGGGTACTGGAGTGGAGCAGGGCTGGGGAAAGGCAGAGGAGCTGGGGAGCTCCAGCCTGGAAAGCCCCAGGCTGCGGCCTAGCAGAAGGCAATAGGTACTGGGGGGTTGCAGAGGGCAGCCCAGCGGTAGGCAAAGGCAGCAGGTCCAAACCCTCCTTGCCAGTGATGAGTGGCTGATCCTGCAGCCTGCCCCAGGAGGTGGGGCTAGATGATGACTGGCCTTATACTGAGCCCAGGTGGGAATAGTGGGTGGGAGTTCCCTGTGGAGGGGAGACCCCAAGACTGAGGGGTTACTGCCAGAGGGCAGCACCCCAGGTAAAAGGGGCACCAGGTCCAGGGAGGGACACGGAGGTCAGAGGACAGGCGGATCACTGGCCTGCAGAGGGTGTGCGGGAGCTGGAATGAGCTAATTCCCAGAAGTCACCAGCAGGGGGTGCCGCAGGGGTGAGTCCACTCATCTACATGGGATAACAAGGCTGGTGCATGTCATTTTCCACTGATGAAATGACAGACTTCATATGAGCTTGCCTTGTTCAGTAGTGTGCTGGACAGGGAAAGATGCACATTTCTGGGGAAAGTCTGGGAACAGAGACTTTTCTGGGGTTTTCCTGTGCTGCACTGTAACTCATGAGTCGCTGACTAGCAGCACTAAATACTGTGTAGCTGGGAGTGAGTTACATGCTCGAGACTGTGTGTTAACTGCCCAGGAGCGGCTGCTCTCACATTAAAACAGAGTAAAAGTCACCCCAGATTGGGAAACTGAGGGGACACAGCTGTTCAACACTCCAGATTGCACTGTAGTTAATGTCACAGACACTCAATTTCAAAGAGGCTCCCAAAACACAGAGAAAGTAAATCCATGTCCCAGAAATCCAAGACTCCAGAGAGAGGGCAAGTCTCCCTGCCACTGCTTCTTGCTGACGGAGAGGTCCAGAGACAATGAGAAAGTCCTGGGGAAGCTGGGAACAGGAAGCATGGGCTGGTGGGGTTCAGTGGAGAAAGGGAACAGGAAGGGCAGGGATAGTACTGAATGCAGGATCTCAGCACTACTGGATGTCAGGATAGCACATAGTGCAGCCCATTGGAAAACATAATCCCAACTAGACATATAAAATGATGAGGTCTACATGAGCTGTTTCCACTCAAGAGAGAGATCTTGGAGTCATGGATAGTTCTCTGAAAACATCCACTTAATGTGCAGCAGCAGTCAAAAAGCGAACGGAATGCTGGGAATCATTAAGCAAGGGATACAAAAGACAGAAAATATCATATTGCCTGTATACAAATCTATGGTACGCCCACATCTCGAATACGGCTGTAGGAGCTGGATTTTATAATGTACTGGGAGAATTTAATGTACGATTTGATTTCATCCTGTCAGCCACCCTGTTTGAATAGCAGAAAGGAATGACAGACCAGAACAATCCTTCTGACTGATTATGGTCCCCTTTTGTTTTAGGATAAGTTACACTGTCTACTATGGTTTCCTCTATGTATTACAAATTAGGCACTCTAGTTAAATATACATGTCTTTGTTTTAAGGTTTAGTAAGTAAGAGACAGGATTCACTATTGTGTCTATTTTAAGTAGATTAGAGAAACATTGAAGGCAAGGTTTCATTTGAAATACCTTTTTGCTCGATATAAAACACTACTGTTTGTATTCGCAGTGGGTTTGTGTGAATGAGGATGTATGCATCAGGAAAAGAGAAGGTGTAAAGGCCATTGTTATAGCCAGAGTCAAGGAAGAAGGAGTCAAGAGACTTAAAGGACATCAAAGAATCAACAACGCGCATCCATAATGAAGGGCAGATTGATGACCCTGAGGTCAAGGCTGGCACCCCTGAGGACAATTGATTAAATGAGAACAAAAGGACAGGCTGACCCTCTCGGAGGTGCACTGGAATGTTTACACAAGTTAAGAAGTAACCGATCACAAACAGATACAGCAAAATCCATAGACTTCAACAAAGGAAAAAAACCTATAAGAACCAGGGTGCTTGGCCATGGGACTTTGGGTTCATCTTGCCACACTCCCGGAGCATTGGATTGCGACCGACAAGAGCCCAGCCCCACACTTGTGCTCAATCTAACTGGCCATTAGATTGACTTCAGCTACAACAGACCAGTAACTATGGAGTGAGTGAGAGAGAGAGAGAGAGAGGGAGAGAGGGAGAGTGAGTGTGTGTGTAAAAAGCATATGCTAACTGTTATACTCTCACTAAATGCTGTGTATTTACCTTCCTCTATAAAGATCCCGTGTGCTTTGTAGGAGCATAACACTGCATGCAGTTGTGGTTGCCCCATCTCAAAGAAGTTTACTTATGCAAACAGAAGATATTTGACACTGTGCAATATTGTTCCTGTGTTCTGCAGCAGGGGAGGGTCTGTGGCAGTGTGTGGGTCACTGGCATATTGGGGTGATGCAGAGACAGGACAGAGCAGAGGTGGCATTGTGGGGCTGGCGTGAACCATATCTCTTCATTTCCCCTTCCAAGAACTGAGGGGACAGGAATCCTTACCCAGCGAGGTCACAGTCTCATAGTTCTCCTGCATGACGTCTCTGTAGAGGGCTCTCTGAGCAGAGTCCAGCAGAGCCCACTCTTCCCTGGTGAAATACACAGCCACCTCCTCGAAGGTCACTGGCCTCTGAAAAACCAAGAGTCCAATACTCAGTACCTGCTGCCCCACTCACAGCCCCACTATTTGTGGGGGAGAGAAGCCAATCAAATGCAAGCTTTGGGTGGATCACAGTCAGAGTCCCACCTCCACCCCACTCAGAGCATCCTGGAAACACCAGGTTAAGGGGACGAATAGAGAGTCCCTTTTTTCTCCCAGCAGATCCATCACACTCCTACTAGCCACAGACGGATAAAGGAGATGGAGCCCCTAGCAGGGATCAGGGAGAGATCTCTGGTAGGAAGCCCAACACCCTCCTCATTGTGCAGAGCTGGATACGAAAGGAGGGGAATCTCCCCTAAACCTCACTAGTGGGTGCCCCCTTCATATCTCACAGCAGCCACTGGTTAGTCAGGTCAGGCTCCAGCACTGGGAGTCTGGTCAGTTTTCCTAGCCCCATGTAGGAGGGTTATTTTCTGTTTCACAAATTAGGGAATTTCCACCTCCTAATCTCATGGGTCTGTTCCTAGAATCTGGGCCATTTATTAAACTCCCCCCAGCAGGAATGTCACAAGCTGTCCTCCTCCATTCCCCACCTTGTGCATTTCCTGCCCTGCTCCAAACCAGACTGTGCAAATCTTCCCATCTCCGGTGTATTTGCTGTCCCTCTCCCCTCCTGCAGGAACCCACCAGCAACCCCCCCGACAATCCCTACCTGAACAGCCTCCTCTGCAGCCATTTCTCTCCCCTGTTCCATGGCAGGATGGGATGAGCTGGAGCGAAACATGGACGTCATTCTGCAGCCTGGGCGGGTGAGAAGGGCAGTTGTGGGGGTTACAGAACAGGCTTTAGTTAATGTCACAGGAAGATTCTCCCAGGCCCTTTCCCTGCAGACAGACATCCTAGATTCTGCCATCCTGGGAAAATGCTCAATCTCTTTATTACAGTGTGGAGCTGGCCCCTCCTGCCAGGCTAAGCCCAGAGAGAGATTTTTAACCTTCCTTCTCCCTCCCCCAATCGGATAACAAAGTCTCTGAACACAAGGCTGGAAAAGAGCAGAACCAAAGGAGTCACTGTGGGGGATTCCATCGGACACTGACCCCTCGGCAGTCACACCCCAGCTGGGGGAATATGGAGTCAAGAACCAGCTTTTCCTCTGTCTGATCCTTTTCTTGTTCACTGGAAAGTGGTTCTGCCCAGGGATGCTGCAATACATGTGTCTGGGTGGACTAAAGAGCTAGAAATCTCTCCCCCCGACTCATTTCTCCCACTGCCCCTTTCAGTCTCTCCTTCCCCTGTCCTCTCTCCCTGCCCCTCTGGCTGGGACAGTCCCATTCCTGGGGGCTTTGCTCTCCCATGGCTGGATTTGCTCCTAGCAATTGCTAATGGGAGGAGAGGCTGTTTGTATAGAGTCACTTTCTTGCCAGTCCCCAGCACTTTCTCAGAGGTCTTTCAGTTACCTGGACTCTGGTAGAATTTGTATTAACAGGGCCCAGGGCTGCCCCAAGGGTCTAGTACCAGCTGCAGAAAGTCATCACCTGGGCTGGGCAGCTATTGAATAACTAGAGGGAAAAGGGGGACTGTTTGATTGGATTTTATATTACAGTCCAATACATAAACATAGAGGGTGGGAGTTCCCTGGGGAGGGGAGACCCTAAGACTGAGGGGTTACTGCCAGAGGGCAGTACCCCAGGTAAAAGGGGCACCAGGTCCAGGGAGGGACATGGGGGGCCAGAGGACAGGCGGATCACCGGCCTGCAGAGGGTGCGCTAGAGCTGGAATGAGCTAATTCCCAGAAGTCACCAGCAGGGGGTGCCGCAGGGATGAGTCCACTCATCTACATGGGATAACAAGGCTGGTGCATGTCAGTTTCCACTGATGAAATGATAGACTTCATATGAGCTTGCCTTGTTCAGTACTGTGCTGGACAGGGAAAGATGCACAATTCTGGGGGAAGTCTGGGAACAGAGACTTTTCTGGGGTTTTCCTGTGCTGCACTGTAACTCCTGAGTCGCTGACTAGCAGCACTCAATACTGTGTAGCTGGGAGTGAGTTACATGCTGGAGACTGTGTGTTACCTGCCCAGGAGTGGCTGCTCTCACAGTAAAACAGTGTAAAAGTCACCCCAGCCTGGGGAACTGAGGGGACACAGCTGTTCAACACTCCAGATTGCACTGTGGTTAATGTCACAGACACTCAATTTCAAAGAGGCTCCTAAAACACAGAGAAAGTAAATCCATGTCCCAGAAATCCAAGACTCCAGAGAGAGGGCAAGTCTCCCTGCCACTGCTTCTTGCTGACGGAGAGGTCCAGAGACAATGAGAGAGTCCTGGGGAAGCTGGGAACAGTAACCATGGACTGGTGGGGTTCAGTGGAGAAAGGGAACAGGAAGGGCAGGGATAATACTGAATGCAGGATCTCAGCAGTACTAGATGTCAGGATAGCACATAGTGCAGCCCATTGGAAAACATAATCCCAACTAGACATACAAAATGATGAGGTCTAAATTAGCAGTTTCCACTCAAGAGAGAGATCTTGGAGTCATGGATAGTTCTCTGAAAACATCCACGCAATGCAGCGGCAGTCAAAAGCGAACGGAATGCTGGGAATCATTAAGCAAGGGATAGAAAAGACAGAAAATATCATATTGCCTGTATACAAATCTATGGTGCACCCACATCTCGAATACGGCTGTAGGAGCTGGATTTTATAATGTACTGTGAGAATTTAATGTATGATTTGATTTCATCCTGTCAGCCACCCTGTTTGAATAGCAGAAAGGAATGACAGACCAGAACAATCCTTCTGATTATGGTCATCTTTTGTTTTAGGATAAGTTACACTGTCTACTATGGTTTCCTCTATGTATTACAAATTAGGCACTCTAGTTAAATCTACATGTCTTTGTTTTAAGGTTTAGTAAATAAGAGACAGGATTCTCTATTTTGTCTATGTTAAGTAGATTAGAGAAACATTGAAGGCAAGGTTTCATTTGCAATGCCTTTTTGCTCGATATAAAATACTACTGTTTGTATTCGCAGTGGGTTTGTGTGAATGAGGATGTATGCATCAGGAAAAGAGAAGGTGTAAAGGCCATTGTTATAGCCAGAGTCAAGGAAGAAGGAGTCAAGAGACTTAAAGGACATCAAAGAATCAACAACGCGCATCCATAATGAAGGGCAGATTGATGACCCTGAGGTCAAGGCTGGCACCCCTGAGGACAATTGATTAAATGAGAACAAAAGGACAGGCTGACCCTCTCAGAGGTGCACTGGAATGTTTACACCAGTTAAGAAGTAACCGATCACAAACTGATACAGCAAAATCCATAGAGTTCAACAAAGGAAAAAACCCTATAAGAACCAGGGTGCTTGGCCATGGGAGTTTGGGTTCATCTTGCCACACTCCCGGAGCATTGGATTGCGACCGACAAGAGCCCAGCCCCACACTCGTGCTCAGTGTAATTGGCCATTAGATTGACTCGAGCTACAACAGACTGGTAACTATGAACTGCTCTGGCAGAGGGGGTGTGTGTGTGTGTGTGTGCGTGTGTTTACCTTCCTCTATAAAGATCCTGTGTGCTTTGTAGGAGCATAACACTGCGTTCAGATGTGGTCGCCATATCTCAAAGAAGTTTACTTCTGCAAACAGGAGATATTTGACACTGTGCAATACTGTTCCTGTGTTCTGCAGCAGGGGAGGGTCTGTGGCAGTGTGTGGGTCACTGGCATATTGGGGTGATGCAGAGAGAGGAGAGAGCAGAGGTGGCATTGTGGGGCTGGCATGAACCGTATCTCTTCATTTCCCCTTCCAAGAACTGAGGGGACAGGAATCCTTACCCAGCGAGGTCACAGTCTCATAGTTCTCCTGCATGACGTCTCTGTAGAGGGCTCTCTGAGCAGGGTCCAGCAGAGCCCACTCTTCCCTGGAGAAATACACAGCCACCTCCTCGAAGGTCACTGGCCCCTGAAAGAGCAAGAGTCCAACACTCAGTACCTGCTGCCTCACTCACAGCCCCACTATTTGTGGGGGAGAGAAGCCAATCAAATGCAAGCTCTGGGTGGATCACAGTCAGAATCCCACCTCCACCCCACTCAGAGCATCCTGGAAACACCAGGTTAAGGGGACGAATAGAGAGCCCCTTTTCTCTCCCAGCAGATCCATCACACTCCTACTAGCCACAGACGGATAAAGGAGATGGAGCCCCTAGCAGGGACCAGGGAGAGCTCCCTGGTAGGAAGCCCAACGCCCTCCCCATTGTGAGGAGCTGGATATGAAGGGAGGGGAATCTCCCCTAAACCTCACTGGTGGGTGCCCCCTTCATATCTCACAGCGGCTGGTCAGTCAGGTCAGGCTCCAGCACTGGGAGTCTGGTCAGTTTTCCTAGCCCCACGTAGGAGGGTTATTTTCTGCTTCACAAATTGGGGTATTTCCACCTCCTAATCTCATGGGTCTGTTCCTAGAATCTGGGCCACTCATTAAACTCCCCCCAGCAGGAATGTCACAAGCTGTCCTCCTCCCTTCCCCACCTTGTGCATTTCCTGCCCGGCTCCAAACCAGACTGTGCAAATCTTCCCATCTCCTGTGTATTTGCTGTCCCTCTCCCTCCTGCAGGAACCCACCAGCAACCCCCCGATAATCCCTACCTGAACAGGCTCCTCTGCAGCCATTTCTCTCCCCTGTCCCATGGCAGGATGGGATGAGCTGGAGTGAAACACGGACGTCATTCTGCAGCGTGGGAGGGTGAGAAGGGCAGTTGTGGGGGTTACAGAACAGGCTTTAGTTAATGTCACAGGACGATTCCCCCAGGCCCTTTCCCTGCAGACAGACATCCTAGATTCTGCCATCCTGGGAAAATGTTCAATCTCTTTATTACAGTGTAGACCTGGCCCCTCCTGCCAGGCTAAGCCCACAGAGAGATTTTTAACCTTCCTTCTCCCTCTCCCAATCTCATAACTAAGTCTCTGAACACAAGGCTAGAAAAGAGCAGAACCAAAGGAGTCACTGTGGGGGATTCCCTCGGACACTGACCCCCCGGCAGTCACACCCCAGCAGGGGGAATATGGAGTCAAGAACCAGCTTTTCCTCTGTCTGATCCTTTTCTTGATCACTGGAAAGCGGTTCTGCCCAGGGATGCTGCAATACATGCCTGGTCTCCCAGATCACAATGGAGGCTGCAGCGTCTGACCCAGGAAGCTGAACCCCAATATCCCGGGCAGAGAGGGACAGAGCGTTTGAGCAGCTTCCCTCCTTTAGCTCTCTGGGGAGAGCAGCTAATGAGAGCCCCTCCTCACAGGGAGAACTGCTGATCTCATTTGCCCCACTGTCCATCTGGAGTCACTCCTTGTCTTTCCATGCAGTGACTCTGGATTAACAATGGTCTCAATGAAACCAGATTTCAGAATGAATGAGTCCAGAATGCTGTGGAAGAGACCATTGTGTGGCATTTCTAGCCCCCTTCCCACCTGCCGCACCCCCAAGATCTAGTATGAGGACTCGGGGCACAAATGTTCCCAATGGAACTGGAAGGTCCTGGAGTTTTCAAGATGTTTGATAAGTGGCTAGAAAGTTATCATGGTGACTGGGCCTGGCTGGGGAATGCTGGGATGTGCTTGGAGTCAGGACTCTGGCACAAGCTGATCAGAGAGAAGGAGCATGTTTAGTAGCAGCCCCCAGAGCCTCCATCCAGGGCCCCCCAGACACCCCCAGTACCCA
The DNA here is from genome assembly GCF_016161935.1 of Mauremys reevesii. Lineage (NCBI taxonomy): Eukaryota > Metazoa > Chordata > Testudines > Geoemydidae > Mauremys > Mauremys reevesii. The sequence continues at coordinate 21,225,959 of NC_052634.1, read as the reverse complement.
GAGCCCAGACCCCGCAGCCAGAGTCCCACCAGATATTCCCTGGGACCCAACCACCAAAATCCCTGAACAGGAACTCCAGATACCCCTCAGCACCCCACTGGCCAGAGAACCCCCACCAGACCATCACTGGCAGGCTGGGAATCCTAAAGGTTCCCCCCACCAAGAGCCCCCAACAACCAGGGACCACCCCCCCAGGGGACCCCTCACTGGGAATTCAGTCCCTCACTGCCTGCCCAGGATTCCCCTACTGCCTGCCTAGGACCCCACCTGTCCTCCAGCAGGACCTGCCAGGCCGTTTGCCTGGGACCCCCTGATGCTTTACAACGGGACCCCTCCCTCTGCTTGCCTGGCATCCCGACCTAGCGCCTGGCACTCCCCCACCCAGTTCTATGCATTGGGCATGACTGAGCCCCTGGCACAGCACCAGGCTCCCTCCAGCCCCCTGCCCCGCCTCCCCAAGAGACGCCCACCCTCACTGTTCTGCACCAACAAGTCCCCAGTGCTACCCACCTCCAGGACCCACAGCCTCAGGGCTGGGCACATCAGAACCCACCCCCCCCAAACCTCCAGAACCCTCTGCCCAGTCACCCAGAGGCCTCCCCCTCCCACAATACCCCTTCAGCTCCAGCTGCAATCTCCCCACACAGACACCCCATCCCCTACCCCAGCAACAGTGTTACCTCACTGTGTCTGCTAAGTGGATAGAAAGTTATCACTGCCTCCTGCTGGCCAGTCACACGGGCAGAGGGATCCCTGGGCGGTGCTGCTTTAACAGGAGAATGGAAGGCCTGGAGGGCAAGAAAGGTCCATGCCCTGTCACTAGCTACATCTTCGCACTGCGGGAAGCAACCCCTCCCAGAGACCATTTGTCATGGGCTTTGGGATACTTCTGGACCCACGCTGCACTCAGAGTGACCTCCTCACCCAGTGCCAGCTGGAGAAAAGGAAAGAGTCCAGCCAACTCTCCTGTTACCAGCTGGGAACCACTGATCCCCCAAACAGGGGGAGGCCTCTGGATCTGATGGGTATTAAATACATTTAGAGAGGAAAGTGGAAAATCAGAGGGATTTTATATCAGTTGTTGATACGAGGTAAAATCTGAGTGTTTCACATCAATATCTGATAACTGAATAGAGAGAAAATGGGCAACATTTGCCAATATTTTATATCCATGTTCAGGAATCTGAGAAAAGGTGTAAATCTGAGATTTTCTTAGTATTTTATAATTAAAGAGACAGGGAAAAATCTCAGGCCATAGTCATTTAGAAATAGACAATTAGAGAAAAAGTGGGGCTTAGGATAATTTTTAGATTTGCAGAGAATACATATCAGAAACTACGCAAGTGATAACATGAGAGGGGGGAGGCATAGCTCAGTGGTTGGAGCACTGCCCTGCTAAACCCGGGATTGTGAGTTCAATCCTGGAGGGGGCCATTTAGGGAACTGGGGTAAAAATCTCTTGGAGGATTTAGTTGGGGATTGTTCTTGCTTTGAGCAGGGGGTTGGACTAGATACCTCCTGAGGTCCCTTCGAACCCTGATAGTCTATGAACACAGTCGAGATCTGAGGGGATTTTATATTACTGCTACATAACTAGAGGGAAAAGGGGGACTGTTGGACTGGATTTTATATTACTATGCAATACATATACAGAAAGTGATGGCTCCCCCCACCATTCCCATGGGCAGCAGGGAGCCCTGTGAGGAGCTGCTTTAAGAGGGCAAAGGGGGGGGGGGGGAGCTGGCAGGTCCCTGGAGGAGGGAAGGGGGCAGCAGTGGGGGATGGGCAGGTGGTAGTTGGGGGCAGTAACTGGGAAACTAGGGTCCGGGCAGCCCCCACGGGGGACACGTGCCCCTCCCGTCCCCGCCCTGGCAGAGAACCGGCATCTCACCCCCCCCCCCCGCCCCGCCAGGGGCAGCCACGTGCTGGGGACTGACCCAGGGCAACAATTTCCCACCCGGACAAGGACAAATCGCTGCAGGTAAACCGCGGGGGGGGGGAGACCGGGGGGGGGACAGGGGAGCCGAGAGAGCGGATCATGGGGAGGGGGCGCTGGGGCAGTGTGGAAGGGGAGGCTGGCAGCACAGGGCGGGGGGGGGGGGGCAGGTGCATCCAGCAATGTTGGGTTTGTAACCAGTGCCCCTGTGCTGGGCTGAATGGGGCCGCTCACTGCCCTGCGCGTCCTCGCCCCCAGCCGGCCCCGCGCTCTGCAAACCGACCCCCAGCACAGGCTCCATTGCCCCAGGGGGGGCCCACAAATATGTTTGGTGCCAGGGACACAAAAACTTAATCTGCCCCCGGGGAGGGGGGGCGAATCTCCCCGGATGTTACAGCCCGTGCGAGACCCCGAGAGAGAAACGGGGCAGAACCGGAGAGACTCTGTGCCGGGGGCGAGAGGCGCCAACAGGGACAGGAGCCAATTAACTCCCCGCCCCCCCCCCCCGGGGGATTTCCTGGCTGCTCAGAGACAGTTCAAACCCCCGCGTCCCTCCGACCTTCCCGCAACCCCGGCTTCTCCCCCCGCCCGACATCCCCCCTCCCCCCACAGGGACCCGGGACCCGGGCTCCGCCCCCCCCCATCCCAGCGGGGCCGATCCTGCTGCAGCTCCTGGGGCCGAGGCGGCTCCGAGGCTTCTCCCAGGTTCCCCGGGGCAGAGTCACGTGCCCGCCCCCCCCCGGGTCTCTCACTCACCGGCTCACACGGAGGCGGCAGCAGCTTTGTTCTCCCGCCCCCAGCGGGGCTCGCACGGAGCATGCGCAGTTCCAGCTACTGACCCCTCCCTCACCCGGGCTGGAGAGGGCGGACGCGCCCCCGGGGCAGGCTGGGAGATGTAGTTCCGGACTCTCCCTGGACCGGACGTGACGTCGACGAGGGAGCCGGAACGGGAGCGCGTACGCGCGCGGGGCGCTGCGGTTCTGTCTGGCTCGTGCGGGGACGTTGGAGCCTCTCCCGGCCGGAGAAGGGTTTGTGCCGTTGGGGCTCTGGGCATGCGCAGATCGCGGCGGGAGAGACCTTCATTAACCCCCCCCCCCCGTGCCCGGCCCCTCCGTGGGAAAGGGGCGGGGGGGGGAGGAGCCGGTGACCCCCGAGGAGCGGGGAAAGGGGGGGCTGAGATCCCCCGGATTTACCGCCGCCCCCCCGTGGGGACCCCCCGCCCCCTTTCTCCCTAGAGCCACGAGCACCCCCAGGGTGACCCCCCCTCCCCCAACCCCTGAGAAGTTCCCTGCCCCCGCCCCGATTGTGCCCCATTTTCTCTCCCCTTCGCCAGTGTCCAGCTCTCCCTGGGGCTGGTGGGGGTTCTGGGGGTGTCTGGGCCCTGGCCAGGGACTCGGGGGACTGGGGGCCAGGGAAGATCTGGCAGGACCCTGGCTGGGGCTGTGGGGGTGTCTGGGGCCCCGGCTGTGGGGTCTGGGCTCTGGGTACTAGGGGGTGTAGAAGGGCCTTAATGGAGAGAAAAGATTGGGTATTAAAGCAGAGAAAGGCATAACAAGCCCCAATGGCTGGACGGTGAAAAGAGACAAATTCATATTACAACTAAGGCACAAATATTAACCAGCGAAGATGATTCACCACAGGAACAAGCTACCAAGGAAAGTGGTGGATTCTCCATCTCCTGATGTCATTTGATGAAGACTAGATGCCTTTCTGGAATGTGTTTGCCCCAAAAGTAGCTCTTGTGTCATACAGGAGGCCTGTGATATGCAGGGGGTCAGATTAGATGCTCTAATGGTCTCTTCTGGCCATAAAGTCAACTAATTTCTGAAAAACTGAGTGTAGCATTGGGAGCAGCATCTGATGTTTTACTGTCTAGCCAGCTTGCTGCCTAGAACGAACACTCCTTGAGTGGGGTGATCCACAGGGAGTAGCTCAAACCTCCAAAGTGCCTGGCCAGGGGCAGGACATTAGCACAGCAAGGGAGGGGTGTGGCAGTGACATCACAAAGGCCTTTTGCAGGACCTCAGACTATTGGTCAAAGGTGGTTGGGAGTTGGTGACCTCACAGAGAGATGCTGACATCAGCCAGGCAGGACAGGAGCGAGGGGCCAGGGAAACCTCAGAGACCCCTGTGGCTTTGCTTCAGCAAGTCTCCTTCTCCAGGTCTCTCTTTGAGGACTGAGAGAGTATTCGGGTTCACGTACGTGGGCGCCAGGAGGAACCTCTTTCGAGTTTTCTCCTTCCCTTTTAGGGAGTTTACTAGAGACCAGCCGTCCCTGTTTAGAAGGTAAGAGCCTCCTTGAGGTTTGAAACCTGTTCAGTCTGATCCATCTAGTGATGAAATCTAAGCATGGAAAACATGAGCTTAAGGAGGCAGAATTTTATTCCGCACCAGGGATTTTGTCCCCTAGAATTACTGGAGACATTAGGGTTTATCCTTTGTGTTTCACCTTTTCCTCCATCCCTTCCTCCTTTCTCTTCTCTTGCTTCTTTTGTCCTTTCACCTGTTTCCCTCCCAACACCAAGAGCGGGGTGTGTGTATGTGTTGCGGGGGAGTGTTTAGCAGCTCCCACTATGGGAGGTCCACCAAAAATGTGGGGCTGAAATAGTGCTCGGGCAGTGATCCCCACCAGTGACCTGAACCATCCTTTAGGCTCCCTGCTGAGAACCCTCAGCTTCCCGTCCTCAGTCTCTACCCTGATTGGCTGAGCAGGGGGTTATTGACAGGGAGGAGACTCAGGTCCTTGTTGTTCTCTTTTAAGACCAAGGAAATAAGTCAGAACCAGTCATGTGTTTGAATTTTGCTGCTTCTCTGCATTAATGGTCTCTGAGCAGGTCATGATTCTCTCTAACATTGCTGTTCTCCTCAAATACTTGCTGAATAATTACTGTGCACTGTTGGTCTGGAGCTCATCTGAGAGCACTTTACTCAGGTCATTCAGTGGATGAAATTCAAGATCCGATGGTTAGTTTGAAAATCAGGGGTCTTCGGTCCTATTCCCAGCTCTGCCACTGGCTGGCCGTGTGACCTACGACAAGTCAATTCTCCTGTCTCAGCCTGAGCTTCTCCCTCTTTCAAGTAGGGATAATAATGATCCGCTCCTACCTACCTTACGGTATGTGGAGGCAGGGCTGGCTCTAGGTTTTTTGCTCCCCAAGCAAAAATAAAAATTTGTCTGCCCTCCCATCCCCCTGCTGTCCGAGCCCTGGGGGGATGGGAGGGCAGACAAATTTTGCACCCCTTGCCTCCCCAGCTCTGGGCCTCCCACCACTTTCACTCCCCTGCCAACCCAGCCCTGGGCTCTCCCCCACACACACCCTGTGCTGCCCCAGCTCTCGACTCTCCCCTTCCCCCCCTACCAGTGCTCCCCCACCCACACACCCCCTGCTGCCCCAGCCCTGGGCTCCTCCCCGCACTTGCACCTTCTTCCACCCCAGCCCTGGGTCACTGGTAACTTGCTCCCAGGTTAATAAAATAGAAAAAAGAGAGGATTGAATGTGTAACAGGGAGTTTGGTAAATCTTGGTTATTTTATTTTTTCAACAGGCTCCTGTCCACCTCCAGTAGAATTTTCAGTCCCAATGGCAACTTACTTACCAAATGTAATACAGACTAGTCCATGCCTCCCAAGTGGATGTGGTTCTTGTCCTTCTGCACATTGTAGCCCGTGGAGGCCAAAGACCTGCAAATGTGTCTTCATGTGCTTTTGTTTCATTGATGAAAACATAAACTAGACTCTTAGAGGATTGGAACTGATTTCAGCTGGGGGACATATTTGCTAGATTTTTATGCATTTGCACAGGAAAATGTTGAGTGTTTCCATTCATCCCTAGTCAGTGGAGCTCCTGAACATAATGGAAATGTGTATGCAATTACTTTTTGTTGAAGGACCAGGCTTTTAAGGGGGCACTTGGATTTGAACCAAGGCCTGTTTGATCTGCAGTCAAACACTCTACCACTGAGCTATACCCCCTGACAATTCCATTGGCAAGTCAGTGATCTCAAGGATCTTGAAACCTGAGAGTGGAGTTCGTTTCTTCCACACCAGTGTTGCTGTCTGTGCATTCAGGAGCTATGGGGTGAGTGGGAAACGCCCACAACTAGCTTGTCAGTATCAAGAAAGGAGCAGCCGACATCAGGACCAACGAGACGTGTTGGTGGCGCATCAGGAAGAACCCACACTCCCAGAGACTTCTCGGCGAGGGCACGGTACACAATGGGGGCTACCTACCTGCCACGTCCCATCAAGGGTCTTTCTAGTCCCACTTCAGTGTTACCCAATTTCTAATCAGTCTTTGGGCCAGATTCCCTCCCTGAGCGGCACCAGAACATGCCTGGGCCCCCTGCTAGTGTTAAATCTGCCTTGAGCTGGGACCCAGCTTGGCAAAGAGCCTGCAGCCCCCTCTGTGCTGGGGGAGTGAGAGCAGCCCTGGCACTGGGCAGGGCAGCCCTGAGGGAATGAACCCAATGTGCCCGTGAGGCCCTGATCCAGAACCTCTGCCAGGCAGCTTGTGCTGCTCGGGCGTCTCTAGTCTCCAGCGAGGATTCAAAGCTTCTCTGCTCCAGGGGAACCCCTGGGGGAGGGGGGCAGGGCTCCTGCAGGATAAATCTTCCTGCCGGCAGAGCTCCGGTCCCCTCCTCATGGGCACAGGGCGTTGCACACGGCACCCACCACATGCACACACCCCTTTGTGGGGAGAATCAGCTCTGGGATATTGGGGTCAACCCCCCCCCCCCCACCTCCTCCCTGCAAACCTTCTCCTGGCTTCAGTGAGGGAATGGGGGTGTGAGGGGCTAGTGCGGTAACAGCAGCAGCGTAGCCGTGGGGCTTGGCCGGTGGCTGGGGCCAGTTGCCTGAGCATGAACCCAGCCGACCCCAGGAGATGGACCCGGGTCACCAGCCCAACCCACCACGCGGCTGCTGCCGCTGCCCCATTAGTGCACGAGCTCCCACAGACCATGCTGGGGAGAGCCCCCAGCTGCAGGAGAGACACCCCTGAGTGCCTGGCAGGGCCCAGCTCCTGGCTGACCTGCACTGCTGGGGGTCAGGGGGCTGGGTGACAGGGAGGCGTTGGCTCTGGGGTGGGACTGTCACTTCCCCCCCTGCCAAGCCAACAGGATCACAGCAAACGAAACCAGCTCGGCCAGCAGGGGAAGAGTTCAGTCCAGGGCCTGGTGCATTCTGGGAGCAGGGGCGGTGCAGAGAAAGGGCAGATAGGGGGCAGCTCTGAACACTCCGCGCAGAACTGCCTGTCCTGTCCCGCAGCCCCTGGTACAGGGGGCTTTTCGCCATAGTTTTAATCAGGCCAATAAATTGAAACAAACCCCTGTTAAATCATTGCTCAGCCCGAGTCCTTCACCCACATTCCTTAGGGCAGGGGTCTCAAACATGCGGCCCGCGGAGCTCTTCCCTGCGGCCCGCGGAGCTCCCCAGGGCCGCCCAGAGGGGGGGGCAAAGGGGGCAATTTGCCCCGGGCTCTGCAGGGGCCCCCAAGAGAAAAGCGGAGGCTCCCGCCTCCGCCCCTCTCCTGGAGCCTCGGCGCATAGAGCGCCGAGTCTCCGTCCGAGCGCCTGAGCCCCGCCCCGATCCGAGCCGCGTGGGGAGGGGGCGGGGCTGGGAGCTCTGGGCTGAGCGCTGCGCTCGGCGTGGAGCTCTCAGCCCCACCCCCTCACCACGCGGCTCTGAGCGGGACGAAGCTCAGGCCTCGCCGGAGACGCGCTCGGGTCGGGGGGGGAAGCAGGAGCCGCCGGGCCGGGGCCTGGGTGGGAAGCGAGACCCGCCGGGCCGGGGGGTGGGGGCGGGAAGCGAGACCCGCCCGGGCCGGGGGGGGGGAAGGGAAGCGAGACCCGCCGGGCCGGGCCGGGGGTGGGGAAGGGAAGCGAGACCCGCCAGGGCCGGGCCGGGGCCGGGGTGGGAAGCGGGACCGGCCGGGGTGGGGAAAAGAGGGACCCGCCGCCGCCGAAGCGCAGCCCGGTCTTCGGCGGTGGGGGGCCCCTTCTGTTCCGGGACCCGCCGCCTAAGTGCCCCACCGCCAAGCCACCAAACAGCTGTTGGTGGCGCTTAGCACTTTCCAGGAGGGAGGGAGGAGCGGGGGCGCCGCTTAGGGGAGGAGGTGGAGAAGAGACAGGGCAGGGGCGGGGCCTCATGGAAGGGGTGGATTGGGGGTGGGGCCAGGGGCAGCAAGGGGGCGTGTCAGTGATGCGGCCCTCGGGCCAATGCACTAGTCCTCATGTGGCCCTCGGGGTCATTTGAGTTTGAGACCCCTGCCTTAGGGCATTGGGTGTTTCATTTCCTGCCTCAATTTCACACAGAGACACAATTTCCTTTGCACAGATCCATGAACAGCAAAACCTCCCTGTGTCTCTGGTCTGAGCCAGGGCATTCGATTCCAGTGAACCCTTCTCTCCTGCAATGGCGATGGTCAGACAGAGGGGACGTGGCCCCTGCATCCCTGCCAGGGAGATATTGGCTCGGCTCTTTCTTTCTTTCTGCTGCTGTTGTTAGTCCATGAAACATCAAGGGTGGAATGCAAGGCTGAGTTCATGCACCAGTCCCCTGAAAAAATTTCAGTGCCCCAGAGAAATCCTGCCACTTGCTATTGGAACGATGTGCTGGAGATTTGAATGGGAAAGGGAATGTCTGAATTGTCAGAGTGGGGAATGAACAACAATCTACAGCAATGTCATTAACACAAACACACTCTCATCCTGCTCCAGCCGGAAGGGAAATGGGCAGGAATTCTCGCTGTTCACCTAAGGACACACTTACACTCATGCGCAGCCATGAGTGTGCTGGGGAAGCTGGTCTGAGCAAACCATTTGAAGTGACAATTCAGTGAGAAGTGAATTATCGTGTAGTAAAACAATTGTATATCAAGTAGTTGTGGCTGAAAGGTTAAGGCAATGGGCTAGAAATCCTTTGGGGTTGCCTCGCGTAGGTTCAAATCCTGCCAACTATGCAAGCACCAGCCCTTAGATTCCTCTTGGTATTTTAATGCAGGCACTGACCTGTGAGAGGAAAACATCAGCTCACAAACACAGAGACTGAATTCCCCACATTTAATCTCGCTGCACTTTCCAGAAAGTCACAAAATTCAATTCTTTCTTGCTAGGACAGAGAAAAAATAAGTGACACTAAGTTTTTGTCTTGGTTAAATAAAATTAAGTGTTTAATTAATATAGTAAAAAATCTGTCCTGATTCCTCTAACTAACACCATAGCGTGAAATAGGAACAGAGACAAAGCTTGTCAGTGATGACTAATTTCGCAAATGATCTTCCCATTATTAATTTCCACGCTGCCCCTATTGGAGGTCTGGGCATCTCCAGTGTCATTGCTCTGCATTCACCTTCCCCTTAGAATTGTTCTCGGACATTCGCCTTCCTCTGCAGCGTGGGGCTCGGGTCACTTGCTGGAGGATTCCCTGCACCTTGAGGTCTTTAAGCCACGATTTGAGGACTTCAATAACTCAGACATAGGTTAGGGGTTTGTTACAGGAGTGGGTGGGTGAGATTCTGTGGCCTGTGTTGTGCAGGAGGTCAGACTAGATGATCATAATGGTCCCTTCTGACCTTAAGTCTATGAATCTATGAATCTATTCCCAAATTTGGAAAATTGTGCAGTTCAGAATGTGAATAGTGACCCCGTCTCCTTCCTGCACCTGCTCAACATTGCTCCACAGCAGCTTCTCCCCCTGCAGAGTCACCCCAGCACGGCAGTGCAGCCGCCCAGGGTTCAGCAGGGGCCCCTGGCAAGGACAGTGGGTGCAGCTAACAGCCCGGTGTGCCTGGCAGTGAGGCAGCTATAAAAAAGCAACACCCCCTCCCAGAAGTACAGAGACTGAATTCCCCAACTTTAACATCATGACCCCCAGTAGAAAGCCACACGTGTCAGTTGTATTGTCACAGGGAGATGCAAAAATCAAGTGACACCAATTTTTAAGTTGAGTAAATAAAGTTGAGGAGATAGTTATTAACCTCCCAAAAATATACTAAAGATCCCTCAACATAACACCTGAAGGTGAAATATGAACAGAGACAAACCTTGTCAGCAAAGGCTCATTTCCCAAACGATCCTCAAAATGTTACTAATTCCCACCCCTCCTCCGCAGGAGCTCTGTGCAGTGTCACTGTTCTGCAGGCAGCTTCCCATTCAGTGCTGTTGTGGGACATTCCCAGACCTGGAAATGTACCAACGACAGAATTTGAAGAGCAAACCTGGCTCCCCGCACCAGGCGGGATTTGAGTGTTTTGTCCCTGTCACTTAGTCTGTGTCAATAGTACAGATGCCAGGGCAGGACTCCAGGCTCTGCTTGAGGGATCCTGGCATAGGGATTGGTGGGGGAGAAAGGATTGTAGATTCTCACCTGTGCTCTGGAGAGGAGGTAATAAGTGAAGGGGGCATTTTTGACTCCTCCCCTGTCTCAGTGTCCCCAGGGCTGGAATTCTACATTCCACAGGGGCAAATGAGGGGATGATGCCATGTGGTTAATGAAAACCAGTGCTCCAGGTGAGGTTTGAACTCACAACCTCAGCATAGCTTCTCTTAGCACTGCCCTATAAGTACTGTGCACTAACCAATTGTGCCACTGGAGCATCTTTTAATTAGCATTTTCTGAGACTCCCTAGTTTGTACTCGGTGGGGTGGCTCCTTCTTAAGGGTTCCAGGCCCCATTTGACACCTTCACTGCACCTCACTCACAGCTGCTGCTCTGGGTCAGTGCTGGATGCACCTGATCCCGCCTGCCGTCCACTGGGATGTAGCTCAGGGGAAGGCGGGGGGGAGCAGGGGTGGGAAGAGGGGGGTGGGGGGCTGTGGGGAAGAGGTGGAGCAGGGGCAGCTTTCCTGGCCGGCTCAGCCAGCCGGGGGATCGAGTTCGCCGCTGGAGCAGTACACAGCTGCGTAGGGCACCAGGAAACTTGGGGCAATTTGGTGCCTCCACATCCCTTAACCAGGCAGTGTCCCTGTAGTGTGGGCTGTCTTCATAGGTCCTTTCTCAATCTTTCTCACCCTCTTGTCTTGAGTCTCCTGTGTCTCTGCTTTCTAAGCACAGACAAACTCTCGCTATTCAGAGGAGGGGAGGCCCATGCCTATGTGTGGCCAGCAGACAGCGACAAAGACCCCTAGCCAGCCTGCTCCCTGCCATGCCAAACACCCACTGAAGGCCACCCACAGACCAGCATGTGGGGTGGCTGCTGATGCTCTGTGGCTAACACCAGAAGACAGTAGGAAAGCAGGGCCAGCCCCCCTGGTGGGGCCTCTTACCGTTCCCACTCCAGGTGCTCACTTTGGCAATGGGGCAGGAGATTTTACCCCAAGAGGCTTTTCCCCAGCTGGCGAGAAGCAGAGAAACACCCAGGCTCCCAAGGCGCTAAGTAGCAAACCCCCTCCAGCACAGGGACAGGTGCACACTTGGAAGAAGGAAACTGCTCCACACTCCAGCCTGGGCAGCCACCCAGTTTCTTTGGCAAGTCAGGAACAGCAAAGGCGAGACTGGAAGCACCTGGGGCTCATGCCCCAGCCTTTGTGACACCCAAACCCCAACTCCTTCCCGGTGCTCTAGCTGAAGCCAGAGCATTGGCCTGAGTGGCCAAGAAGAGGTTCCAGCCCTGAAGGGAGCAGGACTTTCAGCCCAAAGGTAAAACTGGACAAGCACAACCATGAAGAGACATGAACCCTCAATTGCCTGATCCAGACTCAGATGCCTTATCCATTAGGCCACATGGTCACATATAATTTCTCCAAGTACTTCTTTAGAGAAGATGGACAGTGTGTTTCTCAGACTCGGGTCATCTACTGAGGGGGGTTGAGACTCTCTGGGCACAAGAAGTCAAGTTCCCAGCGAGATGTGAGACTTAATTCTATGGGGCCAGGTGCAGGGCTTTGGCAGGGAGGCTCAGGCATGGGGGATTGGGGTGCAGCGGATGGACCAGCTGTCTAGGTACAGAGATTTAGTCACACAAGGCACAGAAGGGAGGCGAAGGAGGAATCCCGCTGATGGTCAGTGGCTGTGCAGAAAAAAGGGTGTTGATTCCCCCATCCTAAATTGGCTTGACCCTTCTCCCCTCTGCAGAGCATGGTGGGGCTGCAGCTCACCCCTTGTGGGGCAGGAGGGAACAGGTGCAGGGTGCTGGGCTCCAATGCACCTGGAAGGCAGCTCCAGTGCGGTGGGGCAGGGCAGGGCCTGTGGTTTACATTCTGCGTTGCCTGGTGCTGAGCCATTGCACAATCCCCAGCCACGCCGCACAGCGCGCCCCGAGAGGGGGCAGGGGGCCAAGCAGATGATCCAGCACGAGGGGGGAGAGGATGTGTGGTTGGGGGGAGGAAAGGCCTTGGGCTGCACTGGGGGAGTGCAGAGCAGGGGTGACACCCCAGAAACCTGCAGCAAAGGGATGGACAGGTGGGGTGGGTGGATAGAAGAGGCAACAAGCCTAAAAGAGGAGTGGGGTCTAGTGGTCAGAACAGGGAGGGGGCTGGGTGCCAGGGACCTCTGGGTTCTATCCCTGGCTCTGGGAGCAGAGGTGGGTCTAGAGGTCATAGCAGGGGGGCCGGGAGCCAGGACTCCTGGGTTCCATTGTGGTGGCTGCTTTTTCCTGTGTCTTCCTCCCTACAGAGCCCAGCCCAGCCCCCTAGCAGAATCTGACTGGGGGAGGGGGTTGCCCTGCCACTCCAGACTCGTGATTCGAACCCCTCTAACCATAGGCTCTGACATCACGGAATCTCCCCCCTCAAGACAGAAAGTAGGAGCCCCTCCCCGCATGCGGAAGAAGCTAGTGAGTTTCTTGGGGGGTCTCTGGCGGAGGTGACAGCACCCACCAGACACCCACTCATGGTTGCAAGGAGACCCCCCTGCACAGCCCCCTGCTATGAGGGGCCAGGAGCGCCCAGCCAGGGTCAGGAGGTGAGATGGGGTTGCAGTGGCAGGAAGCAACAAAGAATCCTGTGGCACCTTATAGACTAACAGACGTTCTGCAGCATGAGCTTTCGTGGGTGAATACCCACTTCTTCAGATGCAGTGGCAGGAAGGGGGCAGAGCTGGGGGTGGTGCCAGGTCTGGTGCTGGCTTCACGGGGAAAAAACACACTGCTCCCCCATAACACACACACACACACAACTCCTGGTCTTGGGAGGGGAACAGGAGAGAGGACAAAAGAAGCAAGAGACAAAGAGAAAGGAGGGAGGGATGGATGGAGGAAAAGGTGAAACCAAAAGGACAAACCCTAATGTCCCCAGTGATTCTAAGGGACAAAATCCCAGGTGCAGAAAAATTCTGCCTCCTTAAGCTCGTGTTTTCCATGCCTAGAATTCAACTGTCACCAGATGGCTCAGACTGAACAGGTTTCAAACCTTGAGGAGGCTCTTACCTTCTAAACAGGGATGGCTGTTTTCTAGTAAAATCAGGAAAACGGAAGGAGAAAAGTCGAAAGAGGCTCCTCCTGGTGCTCATGTCCATGAACCCGAATACTCTCTCAGTCCTCAAAAAGAGACCTCGAGAAGGAGACTTGCTGAAGCAAAGCCACAGGGGTCTCTGAGGTTTCCCAGGCCTCTTGCCCCTGTCCTGCCTGGCTGATGTCAGCATCTCTCTGTGAGGTCACCACCTCCCCACCACCTTTGACCAATAAACTGAGGTCTTGCAAAAGGCCTTTGTGATGTCTTAAAATCTTAAAAGAGAGAGTGGTTCCGGAGCATGAGGCCGATGGCAACTGGGATAGATTACAGCATGGATTTACGAAAGGTAGATCGTGCCAAACCAACCTGATCTCCTTCTTTGAGAAAGTAACAGATTTTTTAGACAAGGGAAATGCGGTGGATCTAATATATCTGGATTTCAGTAAGGCGTTTGATACGGTACCGCATGAAGAATTACTGGTTAAATTGGAAAAGATGGGGATCGAAATGAAAATCCAGAGGTGGATAAGGAGCTGGTTAAAGGGGAGACTGCAGAGGGTAGTATTGAAGGGGGAACTGTCCGGTTGGAGGGGGGTTACCAGTGGAGTTCCTCAAGGCTCGGTTTTGGGTCTGATTTTATTCAATCTATTTATTGCTGATCTGGGAACCAAGAGTAGGAGTGGGCTGATAAAGTTTGCGGATGACACCAAGTTGGGGGGTATTGCCAATTCGGAAGAGGATCGGGATATTCTCCAGGGAGATTTAGATGACCTTGTAAACTGGAGTATTAGTAACAGGATGAAATTCAATAGTGAGAAGTGTAAGGTTATGCATTTAGGGATGTCTAACAAGAACTTTAGTTATAAGCTGGGGACGCACCAGTTGGAAGTAACGGAGGAGGAGAAGGACCTAGGAGTCCTGGTTGATCGTAGGATGACTATGAGTAGGCAATGTGATGTGGCCGTTAAAAAAGCTAATGCGGTCTTGGGTTGCATTAGGCGAGGTATTTCTAGTAGGGATAAGGAGGTGCTAGTCCCGTTATATAAGGCGTTGGTGAGACCTCATTTGGAGTATTGTGTGCAGTTTTGGTCTCCCATGTTTAAGAAGGATGAATTCAAACTGGAACGGGTACAAAGAAGGGCCACTAGAATGATCCGAGGAATGGAAGGCCTTTCGTATGAAAGGAGACTTGAGGAGCTCGGTTTGTTTTCCTTAACCAAAAGAAGGATAAGAGGAGATATGATTACACTCTTCAAATATATCAGAGGGATAAATACCAGGGAAGGAGAGGAATTATTTCAGCTCAGTGCTAATGTGGACACGAGGACAAATGGATATAAATTGTCAGTCAGGAAATTCAGGCTTGAAATTAGACGAAGGTTTCTAACCATCAGGGGAGTGCAATACTGGAACAGCCTACCGAGGGAAACAGTGGGGGCGAAGGACCTCCATGACTTTAAGATTAAGCTAGATAAGTTTATGGAGGGGATGGTATGATAGGATAACGGGCTTAGTCAATAGGTCAATTAAGTGCCACACTGGTAAATAGTACAATGGGTCAATGGTATGATATAACCTTTTCCAGAGGGTTTGGCTGGAGAGTCTTGCCAGCATGCTCGGGGTTCAGCTGACCGCCATATTTGGGGTCGGGAAGGAATTTTCCTCCAGGGAAGATTGGCAATGGCCCTGGAGGTTTTTCGCCTTCCTCTGAAGCATGGGGCAGGGGTCGCTTGCTAAGGAGTGGGTGGATCGGCTTATGTGGCCTGCATCTTGCAGGAGGTCAGACTAGATGATCATAATGGTCCCTTCTGATCTTGAATTCTATGATTCTATGATTCTATGTCACTGCCACACCGCTCCCTTGCTGTGCTAATGTCCTGCCCCTGCCCAGGCACTTTGGAGGTTTGAGCTACTCCCTGTGGATCACCCCACTCAAGAAGCGTTTGTTCTAGGAAGCAAGCCGGCGACACAGGAAAACATCAGATGCTGCTCCCAATGCTACACTCAATTTTTCAGAAATTAGTCGACTTTATGGCCAGAAGGGACCTTTAGAGCATCTAATCTGACCCACTGCATATCACAGGCCTCCTGTATGACACAAGAGATACTTTTGGGGCAAACACATTCCAGAAAGGCATCTAGTCTTCATTAAATGACATCAGGAGATGGAGAATCCACCACTTTCCTTGGTAGCTTGTTCCTGTGGTGAATCATCCTCACTGGTTAATATTTGTGCCTTAGTTGTAATATGAATTTGTCTCTTTTCACCTTCCAGCCATTGGGGCTTGTTATGCCTTTCTCTGCTTTAATACCCAATCTTTTCTCTCGATTAAGGCCCTTCAACACTTCAATGAAGTCACCTTTCAATCTTATTTTGATAAGCTAAACAGGTTGAGCTCATTCAATAGCTCCCTAGAAGGCATTTTTCTCCAGCCCTCAGAACATTTGGTGGCTGTTTGTTGCCCCAGCTCCAATTTCACAACATCTTTTTCAAATGAGGACATCAAAACTGGAGGCTATTCCAGTATCAGTCTCACTGATGCCATGTCACCTCCTGTGATGTTATTGACATAATCTGTAACTGTATAGATCACCGTTGGGACCACTGTTCTATATTTGCAGCCAATATTATAGAAAGGTTGTCGTGTATGGGGTCTATGGAGAGGTTCTGATTGGGTGATTATAATTATGCTATCTCTAGATGTGTATCATTCTTGTAGTTGACGTTATGAATATACTGTCCATATTTCAAACTTGTGCTCTGCTTCCAGGGAACACCCCACCCAGACAAGTTGGTGTCAGTTCTGCCTAACCTGCTTGATGGCCCATTAAGGACCATCATCTATACAATCGACCCATTGAGAGAAGGCAGCTATCCCTTGTCACTCAGCAAGGTATGCAGGGACCTGCCTATGGACAGAACTCTAAGGTTTTTCTATGCCTCATGCTGGATAGAGTGTCCTTGGGAAAAAGAAAGCAAAGACCACATGGCAAGAGACTATATAAGGCTGATGCCTCATCTCCATTTTGTCTTCAATCCTGCTTCATACCCCTGGAGGGACTTTGCTACAAACTGAAGCTCTGTATAAAGGACTGAATGGCCTATCCCAGCTGTGGATGGACTCCAGAGACTTGATTTGAACCTGCAGTTTATTCCATCACTGCTAGAAGCCTGAACCAAGAACTTTGCCATTACTGTATGTGAAGGGTTAAAATCCATGTGCATTTTATATAACAACCTGGTCTATGGATTGTGCCAGCCCCATGTCGACTCCACTACTGCTCAGAGCATCACAGTTCAATAGGAGGAATGCTCTGCCCCGAACACCAGACATTCCCCTACTTCCTGGAACAGGGGGGCCTGTCCCCATTGTCCTGTAAACAGCCCCACCATGTAACCCAGAGGTGGCTGCATCTTAGCACCAAGACACCAGTGGTCACTGCTCCAGAGGAGATGGTACATACAGGCCACTGCCCTACGTGGCCACCAGACGTCACAGACTGTGCACTGTCTTAGCTGGTCCCACACGTTACTGCCCCAAGAGGTGAGGTACACACAGGCTACTACTCAAACTGGGCACCTGGGGTCACTGCAGCAATGGTTGGGGGTGATACATGCAGGGCACTGCTGCACATGGCCACCAGGGGGCACTGCTGCAATGGTGGTGGTGGTGGTGGTGGTGTGGGGGGATGATAAACAGGCCACTGCCTGAAGTGGCCACTACCACAATGGTGTGGGGAGAGGGGGAGGGAGATACCAATAGGGCACTGCCACACCAGGGCACAACGGGGAGGTCACTGCTCCAATTAGTAAAGATACACATCGGGTAGTGCCCCAAATGGGGGCCCTACCCTAGAGAGAGAGGGGGCTGGGTAGAGAAGAGGAAATCAAAGGCCACTGCCTCACTTAGCCACCAGGGGTCACTACCTAAATAGCAATAAAGAATCCTGTGGCACCTTATAGACTAACAGACGTTCTGCAGCATGAGCTTTCGTGGGTGAATACCCACTTCTTCAGATGCAAGTGGATGCAGCACTTGCATCTGAAGAAGTGGGTATTCACCCACGAAAGCTCATGCTGCAGAACGTCTGTTAGTCTATAAGGTGCCACAGGATTCTTTATTGCTTTTACAGATCCAGACTAACACGGCTACCCCTCTGATACCTAAATAGGGGGGACACACACCCAGGGCACTGCCCCACCTGACCAGCAGGGGTCACTGCCCCAATTGGGGGATATACAGAGGGTATTGCCCCACGGAGATGCCAGGGATCAGTGCCTGCCATACCTGGCACAGGAGTAGAGGGGATAGGGTGACCAGATGTCCCGATTTTATAGGGACAGTCCCGATATTCGGGGCTTTTTCTTATGTAGGTGCCTATTACCCTCCACCCCGTCCCGATTCTTCACATTTTCTATCTGGTCACCCTGGGGGGCGGGGGCAGGGAGAGAGGGGGCTACACACAGGGCACTGCCATACTTGGCCACCAGTGCACATCCCTAGTGGGGGAGTGACACACACCAGGAGCAGGGCTCACTGCCACAAAGGGGTTGGAAGATACCCAGGGCACTGCCTGACACGGCCACCCAGGCACCCTGACACCTTGGGGGAGGTGAAGAACACACCTCAGGCACTGACTCCTCTGGCTACCAGTGCTCACTGGCCCAATGCAGGGGTTGGGGGGAGTAAATACACACAGGGGACTGCCCCACCTGGGCAACACGAGTCACCGAGATGAGAGTGGGATACGCAGAGGGCACTGCCCCAATGGCTGATATACATACAGGGCCCTGCCTCACCTACCCACCAGCGCTCACAGGCGCAATGGCAGTGGTGGGGTCACACAGGCAACTGCCCTCAGTGGCCACCAGGGGTCGCTGCAGCAATGCTAGGGGGGATACATGCCAGGCATTGCTGCCCCTCGCCACCAGGAGTCACTGCTCCTACAAGAAGGCACCTACAGGACACTCCTGTGCCTGGCCAGCAGGGGTCACTATCAGTGGGGAGCGGCTATGGGGAAGCAGAGAAAGAGCAACTAACTGCAGTGGGGAAAATCGTCATCTACAGGGGAGAAAGAACGGACTCCGCTAGGACATCGCACCAACTCCAGCCAGGCTGGATACCAGCAATTCGGGGCTGGAGCAGCTCCAGCTAGAGGCTGGGCAAAGTCAGGTGACCTTGGTCTCAATGCTGAGCAGGCAGAGAGGAGGGACAGGGAACCCCCCGGCCTGGGTCTTGCTGCCCAAGGAGGGGGAGATCTGTGGCAGGCTTTGGAGTAGCTGGTTCAGCAGCCGTGAGCCACACGCTTGTCCCTGCCTGAACTCTCCAGGAGCACATAACACACAGGTGTGCGCTGGATGTAGGCACCAGTGTAACGACAGGGCCAGACTCTGCTGAGTGCTGCCTGTGAGAGACAGGGACAGAGTCAGATGGGCAGATGAGGGCAGGAGATGACAGGGCCAGCGGCCATGAGCTAAACCCATCAAAAGTCCAGGCTGTGATGTCACCATCCGTCCCTGCAGCTCTCCATCTGTCCCGCTGTCCGTCCAACTCTCAACCCCCATCCGTCCCCAATGTATGCCTCACCCCCCTTCACCCATCTGCCTCACACACTCATCTATTTCCTCATGCATCCTGCTGTCCCTCTGATTGTCCCTGCAGTGCCCAGCACAAGGAGGCATAGTGGACCCTGAGCGAGGCTTTTGGGTGATGCAGTAATGGAGCTAGCGGGTGATAAGGGGGGTTCTGGGGATCTCTAATCCTGTGCCCAAAGCCATGACTGCGAGCCCACTCCTCTCAGTCTCAGACCCCACAGCCCCAAAGACATGACCGGCCACTCATGCTGTGACCCAGTGACAGCAATGAGGTCTCCCTGAAGATAGGGGGTGGGAGGAGCAACCCCCTTATCCTGGCAGGCAGGACACATCCTTCCCAGTATGGCAGAGACCTTGCCCGTGGGCAGACAGACCCAGTTGAGCCCATAGGAGACTGGGGGAGGAGGAGCAGAGGAAGAGGATGCAGGCAACTGAACATGACAGGTGTCCATGAAAGGAGAGAGAGAGAGTTTGAGTGTAAGTTGGCCAACACAGAGAGAGAAACCTCAGAGAAAGAAAGAAACTCAGAACAGGGAGTCACCCTCATGGATCCAACTTTCTGCTAGGGAGCACACACCACTCCTGGCCAGAGAGATGATCAGCCCCCACAAATGGCAACATCATCTCCCTTGAAGCCACAGCTAGTCCAGAAACCCACACCCAGGTGACGGGACATCCCTGCCTGGAGCCAGGGGGGCTGTGACCAGAGCCCTTCCCAAACCAGATACTTCTCTCACCGATAGAGACAGCTACTCTCATCCCAGCTGGGCAGGTCTTGCCTGGCATCAACAGGATTCACAAGGTTACTGCTCTCGCTCACTTTCCATCTCACCTCAGAGCTGGACTCCGTCCCCGCGACTTCTTTTCCCTTGGTATGAAACACAACACAAAAGAAAAAGCAATGGTGGCGAGGCTCCTCTTCTCGCTACTCCCGCACCCCAGGGCTCCGGCTTCAACCCTCCTCCCATTCTGCCATCACAGCTACAATTAGAAATCTGAGCCCTGGGCTCACACCTGGTTGTCTCCCCAATCCTTGGCGCTGTCCAGCATGTCTCCCTCCACAGAAGTCCCCTGGCCTCGTCTTAGACTCCATCTTCATATTGCTCTTCTCCTTCCCAGAGCTCCTGCTCCGCTCCTCAGGCCTGTCTGTGCTCAGCTCTGCAGGCAGAGGGGAAGGGGCATGATGGGAACACACGCCCCATTCCAGACACCACACAGCATCCACCGGGCTACCAAAGCACGTCACCTTTGGCCAAAACCACCCCCCACCCCGAGGGAGCAAAAAGCCTTTGTGAGCTCAGCACACACAAGCCAGGAAAAGATTAACACCCACACCCAGCCCAGCCAGAGTGGGAGCTTCCCCCACTTCCCGGCCACAGGTCCACGGGGCTCATGGATGGGGAGTTTGGTGGGCTGTGGGGGCCCCTGAAGAACTAGCTCAGCATGTGAATGAGGGACTGGGATGTATGTGGGGGCCGGACTGTGGGTTGGGGTGTCCAGGGGGACCCAAGGGAAGGGACTAGGGGGATTAGGGATAGAGGAAGGTGGGGATACCAAGGTGCATTGTGGGAATG
This sequence comes from Mauremys reevesii, assembly GCF_016161935.1. NCBI lineage: Eukaryota > Metazoa > Chordata > Testudines > Geoemydidae > Mauremys > Mauremys reevesii. The sequence goes on along the minus strand of NC_052634.1, from coordinate 21,205,466 downwards.
TGGGATTTAGAGAGCCCAGAGTGGATGGGTGGGGCGGGTGGGAGGACCCCACTGTGGCTCAAACGGGCAACCTGGCCGGGTGGGGGGCCGCAGAGATTGCAGAGGCGCACCCTCACACCCTGGGGAGGGACTGGGGGTGTGGGGGGATGGGAAAGTGGGGCCCAGCCATGGAGACATGGGCTGGAGTCAATTAGAGGAGGGGAGGAGGGTGGTGTGCTGAGGTCGGGGAGGAGGAGGTTGGGGGCAGGGCGCTGAGGACGGGGAGGAGGTCGGGGGAGGAGGACGGGGAAGGAGGAGGGGAGGGCGGGGGAAGGGAAAGGCCGGGCAGAGCGGACAGGGTGGGGGAGGGGATGCTGGGGGCGGGGCTGGCGGGAGGGTCACGGGGGGGACACTGCAGGGACAGTTTGGGGGGGGTTGAGGGGCCCCGCGGCCCCAGGCTGCCGCTTGTGGGGCTGCTCCCAGGCAGCTCAGCCCCCCCACCCCGCTGGGGGGGGTGAAGCCCTTTCACTCCGCGCTGCCTCTGCCCTGTGGCCCCCCCCCGCAGAGGGCTGGGCCTGTTGCCTGGAACTGGGGGTCTGAGCCCCCAGCCCCCCGTGCGGAGCCGCCACTCACCGTCCCGCCCCAGCGCCCCTTGGACTGGCCCCGCCCCCTGCCCTGCACCCGAGCCGCGTCCCCCGCCCCCTCCGGGACCGCCCCTGGCCATGAGCGGCATTCAAATCCCAACGGCCGCAGCGCGCGCCGGGGGACGGGGGGACAGCGAAGCCTCGGGGCAAGGGCCCATGCGCCAAGTCTCTGTCCCGTGCTCTCTCCGCCAATCAGGGAGCGGGGAGGGGCGCGGCGAAGTGACAAGTTACGGCCTCTCCTCCAATAGAGGCCGCGTGTGAGAGAGAGGGAGAGAGCTACGCTTCCCAGTGTGCACCGGGAAGGGGCGCATTGCCTGAAGCGCCACCAGCCCCATTTCCTGAACGGGAGAACTGAGGCCCAGAGAGGCTGAGTGATGTGCCCAAGGACACTCGGGAAGTCTGTGGCAGAGCACAGCATGTTTCTCCCCTCCCCCCCCCCGCCGAGATCTGGCCTGTTACTGGGTGGTGCAGGGGCGGGGTCTCAGGAGAAGGAGCAATGGGAGGGCGGGGTCTCGGGTCAATGTGAGGGCGGGGTCTCGGGTGAATGGGTGGTGCAGGGGTGGGGTCATAAAGGTATGGGGCTGGGTGGGGGGGGGGACTCAGGGGGAAATGGGCAGTGTGGCATTGGCTCCTTGTGGGGAAGAGGCACTGTGAGGGTGGGATCTCAGGGCAAAGGGGAAGCATGTGGGTGGGCTCTCAGGGGAAGGGGCGATGCGGGGGCAGGGATTAGAGGGAACCGGTGGTGCAGGGGCACGGTCTCGGGGCAATGTGAGGGCGGGGTCCCAAGTGAATGGATGGGGCAGGGGCAGGGTCTCAGGGGAAGGGGCGATGCAGGTGTAGGGTCCCAGGGGGAAGGGGCGGTGCAGGGGTGGGGTCTCGGGGGGGAAGGGGTGGGGAAGGGGCAGGGTCTTAGGGAGAAAGGGAAGCTCAAGGGCGGGACCTCGGGGGACGGGGCCATGTGGGGTGGGGGTGGGTCCTTGGAGATAGGGTGCAAGGGAGGGGTGTATTGGGGTCAATGTGGGAGTGGGGAGTCGGGAAGGGGCAGAGTGAGGGTGGGGTACTGGGGAAAAGGGGCAATAGGAGGATGGTGCCTTGGAGGAAGGGGTGGGGCAGGGCAGGACTTCAGGGAAAGGGGCGGGGATTAGGGGGAACAGGCGATGTGAGGGGGGACCTCGGGGTTAGGGGCAGTGTGAGGACAGGACCTCGGGGGAAGGGGGCAGGGCTTTGGGGGAAGGGCGGAGCGAGGGGGGGCAGGGGCATGGCTTTGGGGGGGCAGGACCTGGGGGAAGGGCGGAGCGAGGGGAGGCAGGGCTTTCGGAAGGCACAGCAATTGTATGCTGACCATAGCTGGTCTGTGGGAGCTGGGGACACTCACCGCTCCACTTTCCTTGCTAGCATAGTGGTGAATATCCCTGCTTGTCATGCAGGAGTCTGGGGTTTGATTCCCCAACGGGGAGGGTGACCCCTTTTGAAGGGGGGACAAGGAAATCCCTGGCCTGCCCAACACATGCCTTGCATTCTCCTTCCACGGCCACTTCCCTTCGCACCCTGCACTGATGACTTTCACCTCCAGAGAGACAATTGCCCTGCAAGGACACGCTCGCCCTAGCCAAAGCCTCCCCCGAGGCCTGCACATGGGGGCACATTTCAGAGCGGCAAAGGGAAATAGGCTGGCCAGGGGCATGAGGACAATGGCCCAGACAAACGGGGAGGGACTTGGTCCAGGGGTGGAGGAAGACAGAAAAAGAGACAGGCATGGGATTGGCTTCCTGTCTTTTTTCCTTTGCTCAGCATTTGACCTGTGACTGTAATGGGGAGACTTGAGAAAGACCTGTGGCCGCCGGTGAGGTAGGTGGCCGCCACGAGAGCACAGAGCTGAGCATTTTCCGCTGGGCTGCTGCCTGCGCCCCCAGTGCCTGGCCGTGACCATATAGTGGTTAGTACTCTGCGCCGTGGCTGCCGCAACCTCGGTTCGAATCCGGGTCACGGCATTGCTTTTTGGTGGGGAGGGGCTATCCTGCAGCACGCCTCGTGGCTCAGTCTGATGGCATCCGTTTGCAAAGAGAGCCATCAGCCGGTCCTCAGTTTCTGCCTGGTAAAGGCAAGTCAGTGGGGTCCATCCATCAGAAAAAGAGTACCAGGACTTCTTGCTGGGCGCCAGGGTCCAAAAGCGGCGCATTCCCTCCTGGAAAGGGCTGTGTTTCGAATGTCCGTCCAGTGCGCGTTGAAGGGAAGGATCTGCGTGCCAGGGAAGCTGTGTCCCTCCAGAGGTGCTTGAGAAGCCAAAGGGGCCGTGGGTGAGTTTGTGATGAGGTGAGTGTGAAGTGTGGAAGGCGGAGGGTGGCAAGAGGAGGTTTTCAGAGGAAAAAAGGTGCTGCTGAGCTGGTAAGTGAGGGCAAGGTCCCAGGCGGGTGATGTGTGAGGAGCTGTGTAGGCCCGGAAAGGTGTCCTGCTGGGCAAGGGCAGGTGAGGAGGGCCAGGGCTTTTAACAGGACTGTTGCTGCAGCCAAAGCCTTTGGGAAGCAGAAGAGGGCCATCTCTCTTTCAACACCTACATCACATATGGTTTTTAGACACCATCACCCTCATCTAAAGTTTCAGGTTTCCTACAGCCCTGTGCCTTCTGAGGTGTTCTAATCTCCCCCCTCACTTATTAGATGGACACTAGGACAGAGGCAGAATAGAGACACTTAGCTTAACGAGAACCTCAAACTCCTGCACGGTGGGCCACAGAGTCAAGCAGCCAGCACTCACAATCGGTACCGGCCTTGTTTGGGTTTTTTTCCCAAACTAGCTCAGCACTCAGGGTGTTGAGCCCTTCTGGAAATCTTGCAAAAGAGTTTGGAGCCTGAATGGGTGTTGAGTTCTTAAGAAAACCATGTTTTTGTTTTGTTTCCCCAAGAAAATTGGGGACAAAAGATTAATCTAGGGTGAACCTGGATGTTTATTGCTGTTTTCGTTCAGCTCCACTAGGCTCTTTCGAAAGCTGGTCCATTCCCCATTACAGAGGGTCCAAGCAGAGCGAGTGAAGGAACCCCTGTGCTCAGCATCACAACCTGAGCCCGAGGAAAAGCCCTGAAACACGCTCAAATGACGCTTTAGGTTCATCCATCAGAATCACAAGAGCAAGACAAAAGACATCTCAAGAGGAAGAGTCCTCGGCTTTCATTTACCCCATCGCAACCCTCTTCACTTCTTCTTCTGCCTCCCTAGAGGCTCGCCCAGGAAAATCACTCAACTGATTATAATTTGGGCAGAGAAACCCAGGGAGGGCTTGTGCTCCCCCTCCATGTGAGCGGATAGCCCTCTGACTTCGTCTACGGGGTCTCTCAGCTTTGGCTTCCCCAGTTTGTCAACTCGGTGCAGGCAGGAAGCAGGCTCTCCTCGGCTTTGGCAAGCCACTTTCTGTCCAAATTGGGAAACCGGTCCAGTCTCCATTCCCCTGTGAGAACAAGAGCAGAGAGTTCACCAGCTGAACCCAATCCGAGGCATTGAAAAAAATGGAATTATGCTTCCCATTCCTCCGTCAGGATCACCAGGGAAACACACCAAAATCCCAAGAGGAACAACTCGTCTCTGTTTTATTTAACCCCAACGCATTCCTCTCCGCTTCTTCTGCCTCCTCGAGGCTCTTCCAGGACAAAACTCATTGAGCTGATAGGATTTGGGGATGGAAACAGAGAGAGGGGTTTGACACCTCCTGAGAGGATGTGGACGATAGAACAGCTCTCTCGGTTTTAGAAGCCTCCTAGCCTGGCTCTTTTGTTGTCAATTCTGTGCCATCAGGAAGCAGCGAAAGCAGGGTAGGTAGGGCACCCGGTGACGTTGCACTCCATACGTTTTATGAAAAGATGCTTATAAGTGTGAGTATGATGTAAGTGGAATATGCTTGATGCAAAAGGTCTCTTGTAAGGTATCATAACAAAGGTTCTAACCTACTGAATATATGCCTCCTATTTGTATGCATGTCTCATTCTTGTCTCTGAAGCTGGAAATATGAAGTCTAAGTCTGAGGTCCTATTGTAATTGTGCAAAGCGTGGGCCACTAATGGCGGTTTAAAACCTTGACGGCTCCCATTGACAATTGGTTGTAAATGGTTTATTGATCTGCAAACCTTCCTGTGTACGTGTGGGCCAACCCTGGAAGAATGGAAACTAGGGGTCTTACAGAGACCACGATAGTGGAATCCATCTTAAATCTGGTATTTTTCCATTTAGAAGGAAGGGTGAGGACCCGGAGAGACAAAAGATTCCCGCCTTATGCCAAAGCTATAAAAGGGGTGAAGCAGGACAAAGGGGCTGCCAGTCATGAGAAAACCCCTGCCAGTCATGAGAAAACCTAAGATGTCTGCTGGAAGTAACAAAGACCTGTAGCCCTGAGGATTAATCTGTTGGTCTGAATAAAATGTCTTTTTGATAAAATGTGTAGGCTGCATAGATTAATAGAAATTTATAATAAGCTGTAATGCAAGATACCTAGAAGCTTCTAGGCCAGACATCCTGGCCTATTTCCTCTATGACGCTGACAGCAACCTTTAAGACCCTTACTCAGAAAAGTAATAATAGGAGACAAACCTACGCAAATGTCTAGGGACTTTTTGAATGTTTGCTAACCTTTCACCTAGTTAGGGTAAAAAGGAGGGTATTTTTGCCCACAAATGTAACACGTACACCCGCAAGCTACTACATAGCTGTTATTAGTACGCACACAAAAGGTCAGCCAATGAAAACAGGTACCCTCACCTTTCCATGGGGGAAAGACAAATTTGGGCATAGGAGGAAGGATTTCTCCCTATAAAAAGGGTGACAATCCTCCATTAGGTGGGCGATACATCTCTCTGTTTCCTTGTTGTCTCAACCTGCTTCGAAGCCTCTTTCTCCTATGAAAGCTGTCAATACTAAGTCGTAGTATTAATTCTTCTCAAAGTTGTGAGTATGAACATATTTTTATTTCTGCTAGAGCATTTAGGTTAAAAAGAGGGTTTCACTCATAACCAGTTTCTTTGTAACTTCCTCTAGCAGAGGTGTGAAATTTACTCTAGCGCTTATTTGCTGCAGAGTGCATTTAGAACTGTGTAATATCATATCATATCTCTTAAAAAACTGTGATATTTTGTAACCTTGTAATCTCATACTGCTTTTAACATTTTACATTTACTTCTTGTTTTATTGATTTTAAATAAAAGGTCTTGTTTGACTAAATTTCTGTCTCTGTCTAATTTCCTGTAATATACCCCAATCTCCTTGTATTAAATTCTGTGAAGCCTGATTCAAGACGAACTTTATCTTCTGATCACACATATTGGCAAGCCATACCCATATTATTAATATCTATTTATTATTATTAACATTACTAATTAATTAGAAAATTAATTATTAAATACAACCAAATTAAGTGGATAAATTCCACTGTCCCTACTAACCCTCCCCAAATCAGGCTACAGACCGAAGCAGGGGAAAGGATTGGGCCCAGACTAGGCAGGAGTCTAGTCTGTGAAAGAAGCTGATTGGACCACCTCTGAGGGTGAGCTATTCCCTGGAATCAGTTTCTTAATGTATTAGGCTTAGGCTTGCGTGTTTTGTTTTAGTTTGCTCGGTGACTTCCTTTGTTCTGTCTGTTATTACTTGAAATAACTTAACTCCTACTTTTTAGCCTTAATAAAAATGACTTTTGTTTATTAATAAACCCAGAGGAAGTGATTAATCCCTGGGGGAGCAAAGAGCTGTGCATCTCTCTCTATCAGTGATCTAGAGGGTGAAGAATTTAGGAATTTACCCTGTATAAGCTTTATAGAGAGTACAAGGGATTTATTTGGGGTTTTGGATCCCACTGGGAGCTGGGTGCTGGAGACAGGTGCTGAGCTGTTTTGAGTTAAAGTCTGCAGCTTTGGGGGTGTGGCCCAGAGCCTGGGTCTGTGTTGCAGCAGGCTAGGGTGTCTGGCTCAACAAGGCAGGGTTCTGGAGTCCCAAGCTGGCAGGGAAAACAGGCTCGGAAGTAATTTCAGTCCCAAGGGGATCTCTGTGACCGAACCCATCACAGTGGCGTAGTCGAGCAGGATATGTGCACAGCTGATTGCTTTGAGACACTGGTAGTGATTTTTAAGCGTGTTGCCCGGAGGATAGACAAAGTGCTTATTCGGGAAAGGGAAGATGACAACTTTGGTTGCCAAATTGGCTGGGAAAGCTCTGGATATATTCAGTAAGATGGCTATTGCTGATGCTTCAAACTATGGTCTATTTAAGGAATTGGTTTTGAAACAGTTTCAGATTAGGCCCGAAACCTAGAGGGTTAAATTCACAACTCTTTCAACTCCCAGAGCCCTTCTACAGCACAGATGATTTGTATACACCTTCACCGTGAGCCAAATTGGCAGGTTTCCGGGAGCCCTGTGAGTCCGATGTTGTTTTAGTCTCCCTGCTGATTTATTAGGAGAATAAAAGATGGACACCAGAACTGAGGCAGACTACGGACACCGCATTCTGAGAAAACAATGGTGAACCTCCAACTCCAGCAGTGTGGGCCACATAGACAAGTAACCAGCACCCACAATCTTTACAAGCTTTTTTCCAAAATAACTCATCTTTTGGAAAAATAGGTTGAGCCTTTTTGACAATCTGGCTAAAGATTTTAGTGCCTAACTGGGAGCCTAGTTCTTCTGCAAATCTGGCCCTAGCGGTGGGTGTGAGACCTTCTGAAAATTCTGGCCAATGTGTCTGGAAGCTCCAAGAACCATCGCAACTTTGAGCGAAGGAAGTTTCTTTGCGCGCTGTGATTCGTTTCCTGACATTTGCCTTCTTTCCTGGTTCCTTCGCTCTCCAGCTAGCAAACAGGGCCCGTTCCAAGGCTAGTTAGATGCTGGTGTCTAGACCAGAGAAGTGGGGTTCATCTAGCAGCTGCTCAGAGAAACCTGGGTGGGAGGGTGGAATTTAGGATTCTACCACCAGAAGGAGGTGCTGTTTCTCAGAAAAAGCTTCTCAGCACCCAAAGAGGGGGCAGAGAACAGGGCCGCCCAGGGGGGTCAAAGGGGGCAATTTGCCCCGAGGCCCGGGCTCCGCAGGGGCCCCCAAGAGAAGAGCGGAGGCTCCCACCTCCGCCCCTCTCTTGGAGCCTCGGCGCATCAAGCGCCGAGTCTCCTGCCGAGCCGCTGAGCCCCGCCCCGATCCGAGCCGCGTGGGGAGGGGGCGGGGCAGCTGCCTCCGCTCGGCATGGAGCTCACAGCCCCACCCCCTCACCACGCGGCTCTGAGCGGGGCGAAGCTCAGGCCCCGCCGAGACGCGCTCGGTAAGAGGCCGGGGGTGGGGAAGCGGACCCGCCGGGGCGGGCCTGGCCGGGCCGGGCCGGGCCGGGGGGGGCGGGAAGGGAAGCGGGACCCGCCGGGGCCAGGGCCGGGCCGGGCGGGAAGAAGCGAGACCCGCCGGGCCGGGCCGGGCCGGGAAGGAAGCGGGACCCGCCGGGCCGGGCCGGGGCGGAAGGGAAGCGAGACCCGCCGGGGCCGGGCCGGGGAAGAGCGGGACCCGCCGCCAGGGCCGGGCCGGGTGGGGGTGGGAAGCGGGACCCGCCGCCGCGCGGCGCAGCCGGTCTTGGCGGCGGGGCCCCTTCTGTTCCGGGACCCGCCGCCTAAGTGCCCCGAAGGCCCGCGGCGGGGACCGGAACGGAAGGGGCCCCCCCGCCGCCGAAGACCCCGGGCCCCCAGAATCCTCTGGGCGGCCCTGGCAGAGAAGACAGTTCCCCGCCGGCCGCCAGACACATCTTTTCGCAGGGAATCAGAACCCCCTGGGGTAAAACTCCTCCAAGGATGTGCGGCTCCAGGAATGTCAGAGAAGGGAAGGACTGTTTGCTTTAGGAGGTGGGTGCGGGAACCTGCAGGTCCTTAGTGCCTCCAGCGTCCGATGAAAGCATTTGGGGGGAAGGGGCCGGGGTAGACAAAGACAGGAAAGACGGGCTTGCGGCTCCTGTGCAAACACCATGTTGCCAGCGGTCCAAGAGAAGCGGGTGGGGGTTCGAGCATTTTGGCTGCTTCCTGAGGGCACGGAACTCACAACCTGGCCACAATACTCAGAGCCCCGTTCCTCGGGAGTTTTCTTTGTGTTGGTCTTGTGATGCTGAGGGAGGAAGCTGAAGCATCATTTGAGTTTGTTTCAGTGCCTTCGGTTGGGCTAAGGTTGTGACCCTGAGCACAGGGGTTCCAGCTCTTAACCCCTGAGGGGAATGGACAATGGACCAACTTTTCTCTGAGTCCTGAAGCTGGGCTGCAGCCTGGCCTAGGAGGCAGCCCTATTGGTTGACCTACTGGCTCAAAGTCACTTGGGTGGTGTTGGTGTTCCCCAGGGATGCTGAAGGGCCTAAGGGAGGGAGGCTCAATGCTCCCCCGTATCAGTCAGGGCGGAAGAGGAGGGCTACAAGAGTGAGCAGGTTGTTGGCTGGGCCTTCTAGCGTTCGTTTGGGGATGAGGTGGGGAACGTGAACTGGGAGAAATGGTTGCTGGCCTGTGAGGAATGGCTCAGCCGGTGGCGTAAGTGGACCTCGTCATTATCTATAAGGTTGTGATGCTCAAGACCCATCTGTGGGGAATTTCCTCAGCCACGTATTTCCCCCTGCTCCACGAGTGCTGCTGAGACCGAACACGGTGGCCTTCCACTTCTTGTGGGGCAATAGGATGTCCCCACCTAGTCAGGAGAAGTGTGGCTTTTCTGCCATATTAGAAGGGGGGTTGGGCCTGGTGGGCTTTGAAGCCTTGTACGACTCTACTGTTTTGTGTTTCAATTTTCAGTGGGTGGCTGAGCTGGAGGGCAGGTCAGGCCCGAGGGGAATGGTGGGGCAAATGCAAAGAACGCAACTGACTCTTCCGATATGGCCGTATTTTCTTTTTACCCCACTGGGTGCAGCACCGGGTATGGGATGGCCGATGGTGGGGGAAGGGGGAGCCCCCCCCCTAGTGTTCTTCTACCCCCACCTTACACCTTACACGATTTTCAGTGGATGGCTAGGTGGAAGGTGCTTGCAGGATGGCTTCATCCAAAACAGTGGCCGCCTTCACAGCAGCGGCGGCCACAGCAGCAAGACCCCCCCCCTCGCCTTTGGCTCAGTCTGAACAGAGGTCAATGTACCACTGGGTGAGACAGGCCAATTTTAGGGAGCTTCCTCTGAAGGTGAGCAACTGTCCCCAGAACTTACTGACAGGAGCTTTAAAGTACCGGTATTTGCAAATGTGCACGGCCGGCATGTGCAGAGCAAAGGCGGCCCGGGGCACTGTGTCAGGCTCTGGCACCGCTTGAGACAATGGACCATCTTCAGCCACCAGGCAACCCAGGATCTACGGCAGGAATGGGGTGAGGAAGCAAGTCAAGCTGAGCAAGGCAGGCAAAAATTCATCTCCCCTTCGTGGGCGCTCGCAATGATACCCTTTTTGTGTGCCAGGGCTGACAAAAACCTCCCAGACAGAGAAGCAGCAGGCCAAAAAGCCCTCTACACCAACGTTCCATACAAAGATGGATTACAAGCCGTCAGGAACAGTATCCCCGATAATGTCACGGCAAACCTGGTGCCTGAACTTTGTGACTTTGTCCTCACCCATAACTATTTCAGATTTGGGGACAATGTATACCTTCAAGTCAGTGGCAGTGCTATGGGTACCCTCATGGCACCACAGTATGCCAACATTTTTATGGCTGACTTAGAACAACGCTTCCTCAGCTCTCATCCCCTAACGCCCCTACTCTACTTGCCCTACACTGATGACATCTTCATCATCTGGACCCATGGAAAAGAAGCCCTTGAGGAATTCCACCATGATTTCAACAATTTCCATCCCACCATCAACCTCAGCCTGGACCAGTCTACACAAGAAATCCACTTCCTGGACACTACAGTGCTAATAAGCGATGGTCACATAAACACCACCCTATACCGTAAACCTACTGACCATTATACTTACCTACATGCCTCCAGCTTTCACCAGAGCACACCACACAATCCATTGTCTACAGCCAAGCTCTAAGATACAACTGCATTTGCTCCAACCCCTCAGACAGAGACAAACACCTACAAGATCTCTATCAGCTGTTCTTACAACTACAATACCCACCTGCTGAAGTGAAAAAACAGATTGTCAGAGCCAGAAGAGTACCCAGAAATCACCTACTACAGGACAGGCCCAACAAAGAAAGTAACAGAACCCCACTAGCCGTCACCTTCAGCCCCCAACTGAAACCTCTCCAGTGCATCATCAAGGATCTACAACCTATCCCTCACTCTCACAGATCTTGGGAGACAGGCCAGTCCTTGCTTACAGACAGCCCCCCAACCTGAAGCAAATACTTACCAGCAACCACACAACAAAAAACACTAACCCAGGAACCTATCCTTGCAACAAAGCCCGTTGCCAACTCTGTCCACATATCTATTCAGGGGACACCATCATAGGACCTAATCACATCAGCCACACTATCAGAGGCTCGTTCACCTGCACATCTACCAATGTGATATATGCTATTACGTGCCAGTAATGCCCCTCTGCCATGTACATTGGCCAAACCAGACAGTCTCTACGTAAAATAATAAATGGACATAAATCACATGTCAAGAATTATAACATTCAAAAACCCAGTTGAAGAACACTTCAGTTTCTCTGGTCACTCATTTACAGACCTAAAAGTTGCAATATTACAACAAATAGTCTTCAAAACCCGACTCCCACGAGAGACTGCTGAAGTGGAATTAATTTGCAAAGTGGACACCATTAAATTAAGCTTGAATAAAGACTGGGAGTGGATGGGTCATTACACAAAGTCAAACTATTTCCCCATGTTTATTTGTCCCCCTACTGTTACTCACACCTTCCTGTCAACTGTTGCAAATGGGCCATCCCAATAATCACTACAAAAGGTTATTTTCTCCTGCTGATAATAGCTCACCTTAACTGCTCACTCTTGTTATAGTGTGTATGGCAACACCCATTTTTTCATGTTCTCTGTGTATATATCTTCCTGCTGCATTTTCCACTGCATGCATCTGATGAAGTGGGTTTTAGCCCACAAAAGCTTATGCTCAAATAAATTTGTAAGTCTCTAAGGTGCCACAAGTACTCCTCTTCCTTTTTGCAGATAAATGAATGGAGGTTAAGTCCATGAATGGCTATTAGCTAGGATGGGTAAGGAATGGTGTCCTTAGATTCTGTTTGTCAGAGAGTGGAGATGGATGGCAGGAGAGAGATCATTTGGTCATTACCTGTTAGGTTCAGTCCCTCTGGGGCACCTGGCATTGGCCACTGTTGGCAGATAGGATGCGGGGTTGGATGGACTTTTGGTCTGACCCAGTATGGCCATTCTTATGTTCTTATGAAAGGAGGGGCAAATACCTATGACAGAGTTTCTGTAGTGCAGTGGTTATCACGTTTGCCTGACACGCAAAAGGTCCCTGGTTCAAAACCAAGCAGAAACATTCTGGTTTGATTTTCCCAGCTCCTCCTGGCCTGTCCCTGCTGTTGTAGGAGCAGCAGTGATTTCTATGCTCAAAAGGTCTCTTATACTTCCCCTGCTCCCACTTTTGTCTCCTCTCCCTCTCTGAATGCCTGTGAAGTGGCTTTCCCCCTCCCACTCCCTCCTGGAATGCTGGTGGGATGAATGGGCTGGTTGAAGAGCAGAAGAGCTCCCAGGTAGACAAGGTGTCTGGGACGCTAATTAGGCAGCGCTCACACACCCAGAGCATGGACACTGCCCAAGGTGGAGTGTGACCAACCAGATGCAGCCAAGTCTTCTCTAGTCGCAGGCCATGAGGTGCAGGCCCTTAAAAGGGGAAGGGACCCTGTGCTCAGGAGAGCACTCACAAGCTTGTACCTCCAGTGAATACCTTTCGCCCGGACCGTCTGGCCAGTGGTTCTCTGCGTTGTATTTCATTGTGCCTCAGGAAGATTTACCTTCATCACACCATCCATAGCTGCGCTGTGGGACACTTACCTTGCCGAATCCTGACATCTCCAGTGCTGTACCTGTCCAGGGAGCGTGAGTATGCAAGTGTGACTGTGACACCCCCCACTTCTTCTTTTGAGCTTAGCTGTCAGTATAATAAATGTGCTGCTTTCTGCCAAACTCTGGTGGGTCATTAGTCCTCCCTTCGCTGACTAGCTGGCCCAATTTTGGGTAACACCTGCGATAAACTCAACCCCTGCAGGGCAGAGGGTGGTGAAATGAGCTGAGAAAAAGCCTTGGCATCAGCAGGGGAAAGCTAGTGGATCTGGGCTGGTCACCTTTTGAAGCCTTGTGGCTTGGTCTCCTCTGCACTTGGAGGTTGACCAATGGCGGCCGGCTCTTGCTGCTGGCCTCCTATGTGTGACTTGCCAAAGGAGGGAGTGAGGCAGGAATGGGGCAAAAGAGGAAAGTCGAGCTGAGGAAGGCAGGGCAGAAGCTAAGCGCCTCAGTGCGGCTAAGTGGGGTTAGTAGAGCACCACCAGTCGTTCTGCAAAGCCTGGGGAGGTGCGGTTGGCTACTGGGAGGTAGAATCCTGTGCCTGCCTCTTGGCTTCCCAGGGATGGCTACTTGCAGCCCAGGAGAAGAAAGACGGTTCTGGGTGAAAGGAAGACAAGCAAAGCTCTGTGAGGAAATTTGGGTGTGGGGTGCTGGCTCTGCGCTGAGGGAGGGGGTTGGGGTGCAGGAGAGGTGGCGCTTACCCCAGGCAGTGCAGCTCCCAAAGTGACCGGTACACACAACCCTCTGGCAGCAGCTCCTAGGTGGGCCGTGCCAGGGGGTCTCTGTGCACTGCTGCCTGCAGGCACCGCCCCCAGAGCTCCCATTGGCTGCAGTGCCTGGCCAATGGCCGCTGCAGAGTTGGTACTCGGGGCAGGGGCAATGAATGGAGACACTCCCCCCGCCCCGGTGATGGGGACATGCCGTCCATTTCTGGGAGTGGCATGGAGGGACGGAGGCAGAGTGGGCAGGGAGCCACCTTACTGCTGTTGGCACATCTCTGCACACCCATGGGGGGAGGGGAGCAGAGGGCCTCCATGTGCTGCCTGGGGTAGGGGCAGTGCACAGAGCTGCCTCCCCTCCCGGGTCTATTACAGGAGTGGGTGGGTGGGGTCTTTTGACCTGCAAGGTGCAGCAGGTCGGACTAGATGATCACACTGGTCCCTTCTGACCTTAAAGGCTCTGAGTCTAAAAGGGAGAGGGAAGTAAAGGAAGTTTTTTTAAAAAATAAACCAAACATTGTAATACCAGGATAACTCCAACAGCTCATTGTATAGTCCTTCCCCTTTCTTCCTCCATTGTGTGTTGAATGACCTGCAGGACATTGATTCTCTCATTCCATTGCTAAACTGATACAATGTGACTGAAATTAAACCAATTCCCAGGGGAGAAAACGTCATATCTTTGCATTGGCTGGGAATCGAACCCAGGTCAACTGCTTGGAAGGCAGCTATGCTCACCACTATACCACCAATGCATCTGGCAAAAGTGCTCCTTATGCTTGCCTAATGAGGCTAGAGTAGCATTGAGGAGATTTTCTGCCTGTTAAAATGTACTGGATTCTCATCACTAAAAAAAAAACCACCTCCATCTTCACTTGGGTTTGAACCGTCAGCCTTTCAATTAGCCACCAAAGTTGTTAATCACAGGGTATGTCTACATTATGGGATTATTCCAATTTTACAGAAACCAGTTTTTGGAAACAGATTGTATAAAGTCGAGTGCACGCGGCCCCACTGAGCACATTAATTCGGCAGTGTGCATCCATGTACTAAGGCTAGCGTCGATTTCCGGAGCGCTGCACTGTGGGTAGTTATCCCATAGCTATCCCATAGTTTCTGCAGTCTCTCCCGCCCATTGGAATTCTGGATTGAGATCCCAACGCCTGATGGGGCAAAAACAGTGTCGTGGGTGATGCTGGGTAAATGTCGTCAGTCAATCCTCCCTCTGTGAAAGCAATGGCAGACAATCATTTTGCTCCCTTTTCCCTGGATTGCCCAGGCACACGCCATAGCATGGCAACCATGGAGCCCGTTCAGCCTTTTTTCACTATCACCATATGTCTACTGGATGGTGCTGACAGACGCGGTACTGCAGCGCTACACAGCAGCATCCCCTTGCCTTTTGCAAGTTGGGAATGGTTGGGTCATTACACTAATTGAATCTATTTCCCTATGTTAAGTTCTCCTCACACCTTCTATGGGCCATCTTAATTATCACTTCAAAAAGTTTTTTTTCCTCCTGCTAATGATAGCTCATCTCAATTGATTAGACTTTTCCTGTTGTTATGCATACTTCCACCTTTTCATGTTCTCTGTATGTATAAATATCTCCTGTCTGTATGTTCCATTCTATGCATCCGAAGAAGTGAGCTGTAGCTCATGAAAGCTCATGCTAAAATAAATTTGTTAGTCTTTAAGGTGCCACAAGTACTCCTGTTCTTTTAGCAAAGATGGTTACCAGCCATACTGTCCCGTCTGCTGCTTTGCAACTTGACAATGACAATTGCCAGTTATACTGTACCGTTTGCTGCTGTCATGGGTGCTCCTGGTTGGCCTCGGTGAGATCGGCCAGGTGCGCATGGACAAAAATGGGAATGACTCCTCAGGTCATTCCCTTCCTTAAGTTTTGTCTAAAGGGAGAGTCAGTCCTGTCTGGACTATCGGGCAAGCCTACTAAAGAACCAGAGAGGCAAATGGCCGCTCCAGGTCAGAGCCCCAGACACCCCACAGAAATGATGAGCTGCATGCCATTCTAGGGAGTGCCCCTGCAACAACCCCACCCATTGCTTCCCTTCTCTCCCACCCCTCCTGGGCTACTGTGGCAGTTATCCCCCCATTTCTGTGATGAAGTAATAAAGAATGCAGGAATTTGAAACAACACTGACTTTATTGCCTCTGCAAGTAGAGCTCAAAGGCGGGAGGGGAGGGCAGCCTCCAGCTGCTATGATATTACAGGCAGGACTGAATCTCCATTAGACAAAGCTTAAAGAAGAGAATGACCTGGGAGTCATTCCCATTTTTGCCCAGGCGCCCCTGGGCGACCTCACTGAGGCCAGCCAGGAGCACTCACGGGATGACGATGACTGATACCAGTCCTACTGTACCGTCTGCTGTCGGGAAGGGAAGGGAAGGGAAGGGGATGCTGCTGTGTAGCGCTGCAGCACCGCGTCTGACAGCAGCATCCAGTAGACATACGGTGACATTGAAAAAAGGCAAGAAATGATTTTTTCCCCTTTGCTTTCACAGGAGGAGGGGTGGGGGGAATGACATATACCCTGAACCACCCGCAACAATGTTTTTGACCCTTCAGGCTTTGGGAACTCAGCCAAGAATTGAAATTGTTTTCGGAGAGTGCGGGAACTGTGGGATAGCTACAGACGTCAGTCGCCCCTCCCTCTGTGAGCATTCATTTCATTCTTTAGCTTTCTGGTACACTTGTCTCAGCTCCTTAAGTTTCAGCACTGTATTGAGTCCCTGTTGTGGCCTCTATCTATCATGGCCTTGGAGATTTTTTCAAATGTTTTGGCATTTTGTCTTTTGGAACCGATTTCTGATAGAACAGATTCAGCTCCCCATACAGAGATCAGTTTCAGTATCTCCCATATGGTCCATGCTGGAGCTCTTTTTTGATTCTGGGACTTCACGGTCACCTGTGCTGATCAGCGCTCCACGCTGGGCAAACAGGAAATTAAATTCAAAAGTTCGCAGGGCTTTTCCAGTCAACCTGGCCAGTGCATCCAAGTTCAGATTGCTGTCCAGAGCGGTCACAATGGTGCACTGTGGGATAGCGCCCGGATGCCAATACCATCGAATTGCGGCCACACTAACCCTAATCCGACATGGCAATACCGATTTCAGCGCTACTCCCTTCGTTGGGGAGGAGTACAGATACCAGTATTAAGAGCCCTTTATATTGATATAAAGGGCTTCATTGTGTGGATGGGTGCAGGGTTAATGCGATTTAACACTGCTAAATTCGATATAAACTCGTTGTGTTGACAATGAGGCTAATCATCTAGTGGAACAAGCTCCGCAAGGGACGTGGTTAATTCCCCATCACTGCCCTGTGTAAACAAAGACCGCAGCTCTTGCTGCAAGACACCTGGTGTGTGGGTGTCCCTGTTCCCCCATCAGAACCTCTGGTACATGGTGCTTCCCTCCTCCCAGTTCAAGATCCCCATCATGTGGGTGCTCCCATCCAGGATCTCTGGTGGGTGTCTCTGTCCCCCACCCCATGAAATAGCTCCAGTGTGTGGTTTCCCCCACCTGCCCCTATCCGGGATCTGTGAGTGTCTCTGTTCCCCTTTTCAAGATCTGTGTTGCTTGGGTGCGTCCCACCCCCCCAGTCAGCATCCCCAGCGTGTGGGTGCTCCCATCCCCGCTGCAGGCTCTGCGGGGGGTGTCTGTGTAAAAAGAGACTGTGTCTCACTGTCCAGGATCACTATATTGATGCTGAAGTTAGTGCCGACACCCGCTCAGCACAGCCCTCTGCAGCCCAGAACTCCTGAGCTCAAGCAATCCGCTGGCCTCAGCCTCCTCAGGAGCTGGGATCACAGGCACCATCCACGGGGCCCGGCTGGTTATGGGGTCTCCCGCTTCCAGTGTCAGGCCCAGCCTGGGAGCTCTGCGCTCTGAGCGGGTGGAAGTGGAGCCTGGAGCTGAGCTGATGCGCTGAGGGTTATTTGCACTGCGCACTTCACACAGAGGTGAAAACACGGGGCACAGATCTTTGAGCACAACCCTCATCCTGAGGAATGTGGGGGGGCTGCATAAAGAGAGACCGGCTCTCCCTGGCGGGGCTGCAGTGGCTCTTCACAGGGGCAGTCCCACTGCCAATTAGTACCAGAGTTTTGAAAGCCTCCTTTCCTGGGCTGACCTGGTTCCCCTCTCCCTAGGGGGAACTGGTGGCCCCAAACTTCCCAGAAACCATCATAGCGAGGCCAACCTGAGCACAGGCACCTGCTCAGCACCCCAGGGTGCAGCCCTGAACTCAGGCAATCAGCTACGCTCAGCTGCCCACCCAACAAGCGTTACACGCAGGAGCCTTCGTGCCCCGCGTGTTCAGCTCCCTCCCAGCGCCAGCTTTAAACTCTGCTGCTCAGTTCTAAGCTTTGGCCACACGGGGGCAGCCTGGAGCTCAGCCAACGTCTCCCATTGCTGGTTGCGTTTCCCGCTCCTCGTGGCAGGTTCACACCCCACAGGCAGATCTCTGAATCGGAGCCGAACCGTTCCCCAAATCCAGCGCTTTAGCAGCAGCTTTGCTAGGAAAGCGCTGACGTCCCCAAGTAAAGTAAGAGCCAGAGCGCTGTGTCCAGGATCCTCTATTGGGCCCCTCACCGTGGTGTCTGTCAGGCGCAAGGAGAAACCAGGGAAATGTTTTCATGGCGTTTAAGGGCAGAAGGGGCCATTAGCTCAGCTAGTTTGACCCCCGAATAACACAGAATTACACCATGACACGTATTGATCCCACAGACCTTAGACAGATCAAAGCGTTTCAGCCCTCAGGAAGGAGGCTAAACTGGGTGCCAGAGGCAGCGAACAAGGGGCCCCCAAGGCAATGGCAGGGAGCTGATGAGGTGAAATATGCCCCGATGATCCCAGCAGGCGACCCACCCCCATGCTACAGAGGTGGGAGTCCCTGTTCCTCCTGCCCTTAAGAATCTCTGATGGTAAGTGGGTCCCCCCAGTTCCCCAGATAAGAATCCTCCATGTGGTTTCCCTGGCTTCACCTCCAGATAAGAACATTGTGTGGAGGGGGTGGGAGGAAGGTTGTCTGGCAGATCTGTAAAGGGGGACTGTGTCTCCCTGTCTGGCCCAGGCTCCTGGGAGGAAGTGATCTCAGTGTGTCTGGCTGTCTCCATTCCTCCCACCCGTAAGAATCCCTGGTGTGTGGGTGCACCCTAGACCATTAAGGATCTCTGGTGGGTGGGTGTCTCTCTCCCCCTAGTCAGGATCTCTGGGGCATGGCTGTATAAAAAGAGACTTTGACTCACCCAGGCTGGGCTGCCATCATGGAACAGACCAGGTCCTTCTGTGGAGGGTTGGCGTTCCTCCAAGGACGTGATCTCAGTGTGTGTGGGTGTCCCTCTCCCTTCAACCCTTAACAATCCCTGGTGCATGGGTGCACTGGGCCCCATTACAATCCCCTCTGTCTTACCCCCCATGAGGGATCCGGTGGCTGTGGGTGTTCTCCATGCTACGGGGGGTGTCTGGTGCCCCTGTCCCTCCGGGTTAACAGTGGAGTGTGTGGGTGTCCCCCCGCCCATTAAGGATCCGTGTTGTGTGGATGCCCCCGTTCTTCTCATTAAGAATGGTGCAACGGAGCATATGGGTGTGTCCCCTACCCCATGAATTAGCTCCCGTGTGTGGTTCCCCTGCCCCCATCCAGGCTCTGTGGTGTGTGGGTGTCGCTGTTCCTCTTTTCAAGATCCGTGTTGCAGGGGGGCGTCCCTCCCCCCAAGTAAGAATCCCCAGCGTGTGGCTGCTCCCATCCCACCATCCAGGCTCTGCGGGGGGGGGGGGAGGTCTAAAAAGAGACCATGTCTCAGTATCTTGCCCAGGCTACGCTGCAGGGGCTATTTACAGGTGCGATCCCACTACTGATTGGCACAGGAGTTTTGACCTGCTCCGTTTCCAACCTGGGCCGGTTCACCCCTCGTTAGGCAACCTGGGGACCCCAAGCTTCCCCAGGACCACCATATTGATGCCAAACTTAGTGCGGACACCTGATCGGCAGAGCCCCCTGCAACCCAGAACTCCTGAGCTCAAGCGACCCGCCGGCCTCAGCCTCCCTAGGAGCTGGGATCACAGGCACCAGCCACAGGGCCCGGCTCCTTTTATTGCTTGGCAGCTGGAGCTTTAAACTCTGCTTGTGAGCTCTGTGCCTTGGCCAGATGGGGACAGCCTGGAACTGGGAAATGCTCCTGCTCCCCTTGCCCCCATCTCATGTCGAGCTGCAGGCGCCGCTGTCCTCCCAGGTAAGATCCCGGATGTTTCAGTGCCTCCTTCCCCCGCCCAGGAGCCCAGGAACCTCTGCCCCCCATACAGAATCCTGGGTGTGTGGGTGTCCGTCCCTCTGCAGAGGATCCCGGAGTGTGGATGCCCTTGTCCCCCCCTACAACATCCTGGGTGTGTGGGTGCCACTCTCCCCCAGCAGATCTCTGGTGGGTGGGTCCCCAGGGTGTGAGTGCTCCCATCCCCCGATACAGGCTGGGGGGGGTATAACTAGCTCTCCCTGTCCTGCCCAGGCGGTGCTACAGCAGCTGTTCACAGGGGCAGCAACCCCACTGTCACCCTGCAGCTTTAACCTGCTCCAGGGGTGACCTGCTTCACCCTCCTGTGGGAGCCCGGGGACCCCGAACTTCCCAGAATCACCTGATTGATGCCGAGCTTAGCACAGACACCGGCTCAGCATGGCAGGGTGCAGCCCTGAGCCCTGACAATCAGCTTCCCTCCCCCTCCTGCTGCACAGCGAGGATCCCACGCGAGAGGCTTCGTGCCCAGTTTGTTCAGGAGCGTCCCAGGCTCCAGCTGTAAACTCTGCTCATCAGTTTTAATCTTTGGCCACACGGGGGCGGCACTAACGGTCCCATCTAAACGCTGTTTGCGTTCGACCCTTCGGCTCGCAGATTGTAACCCGCGGGCAGATCTCTGAGTGCAGCCAAATCCTTCCCCAAACTAAACATTGAAGCAGCAGCTCCCATTGGAAAGATCAGGATTTTTGCCTTTAAAAACAAGGGAAATGTCTCCAGCGAGAGACTGAAGAAGCTCAATTGATTTCATTGACTCCATGAATGTTCCTCTGTGTCCCCCTAGGAGTCATGCCCCACATTTTGGGGATCACTGAATCCTACTCGCTAAGCAGGGGCTAGTGATGCCAAAGCCCAGGGAAAGGGAGAACAAGTGCGGGGCCCCCAGCACTGGAGCCATGTGAAGGGGCTGCAGGAGAGGGGCACTGGCTGGTGGCACAGGGAGTTAAGCGCAAAGGGGGCACAGGAGGGGCAGGAGTTAGGGGTGAAGGAGGTGCAAGGGTTGGGAGTGCAGGGGCTAGCGGTAAAGGGGGAGTGGGGATCGTCCAGGGGCAATGGGGAAGTGCCAAAGTACAAGCTTTGCCCAGGGCACCATTTTCCCCTAATGCTGGTCTGAGCAAACAACTGGAAATGACCCTTCAGTGAGACCAGAACCATAGTGTAGAAAAGCCCCTTTGTTAAATGGTGGTGGCTGAGGGCTTAGGGAGATGGGTTAGAAAGCAACAGGCACTTGTTTGTGGAGGTTTGATTCTTGCCGGCTGGGGTGCGGTGTCTCCATGGCTCTACTTTCAGTGTCTGATCTGCCACAGGGAGCCAAGTCTAGACGTACTCAGAGGCTCTATGCCAGGGTTTCTCAAACTTCCTTTCACTACAACCCCTTTCTACCAAAAAAAACCCCACAAACTTACTACATGACCCTAGAAAGACGCACCAAGCCCTGTAGCCTGATTTGGGGAGGGTTAGTAGGGACAGTGGAATTTATCCACTTAATTTAGTTTTATTTAATAATTAATTTTCTAATTAATTAGTAATGTTAATAATAATAAATAGATATTAATAATATGGGTATGGCTCGCCAATATGTGTGATCAGAAGATAAAGTTCGTCTTGAATCAGGCTTCACAGAATTTAATACAAGGAGATTGGGGTATATTACAGGAAATTAGACAGAGACAGAAATTTAGTCAATCAAGACCTTTTATTTAAAATCAATGAAACAATAAGTAAATGTAAAATGTTAAAAGCAGTTTGAGATTACAAAGTTACAAATATCACAGTTCTTTAAGAGATATAAATCTATGATAATGCACAGTTCTAAATGCACCTGTAGCAGTAGCACTAGAGTGAATTTCACACCTCTGATAGAGGAAGTAATAAAGATAGTTATGAGTTTTAGCCCTCTATAAACTAAATGCTTAGAGGTGAAGCAGAAATAAGAATTTGTTCATACTTACAGCTGTGAAAAGAATTAATACTACGACTTAGTATTGACAGCTTTCGTAGGAGAGAGAGGCATCACTGTAGGTTGAGACAATAAGGAAATAGATAGGTGTATTGCCTGTCTAATGGTGGATTGTCACCCTTTTTATAGGGAGAAATCCTTCCTCCTATGCCCAAATTTGTCTTTCCCCCATGGAAAGGTGAGGGTACCTGTTTTCATAGGCTGACCTTTTATGTGCGTATGGATGACAGATATGTATGCATCTGCGGGTGTACGTGTTACTTTTGTGGGCAGAAAAACCCCACTTTTCACCCTATCTAGGTGAAAGGTTAGCAAACATTCAAAATGTCCCTAGACATTTTGCGTAGGTTTGTATCCTATTATTACTTTTCTGAGTAAGGGTCTTAAAGGTTGCTTTCAGCGTCACGGAGGAAATTGGCCAGGATGTCTGGCCTAGAAGTTTCTAGGTATCTTGCATTACAGCTTATTGTAAATAATTCTATTAATCTATGCAGCCTACACACTTTTATCAAAAAGACATTTTATACAGACCAACAGATTAATCCTCAGGGCTACAGCCCCTCTACACTGAGCACAGGCAGAGGAGACAAAGCCTGAGCCCTGCCCCAGTTAGGGGAGAGCAAAACCAGAGCTTGATGGATTCAGCCCTGGGTGGTGGGGCTCAGACTTTTGGTTTCAGCCCCAGGCACAAACAAGTCTAATGCCAGCCCTGGCGACGCCATTAAAACAGGGTTATGATCCACTTTGGGGTCCTGACTTTCAGTTTGAGAACCACTGCTCTGTGCTGATGGGAGAGAGTTTTTCTGTGGGTGTAGTTAATCCACTTCCCAAGAGGTGGCAGCTGTGTCAGTGGGAGAAGCTATATCGGTGGGTGTGCAAGCTGTGGTGTTTACCACATTTAAAAAGTTTAATCAAACCCCATTTTTAAAACCACCTGTGGTCTGGGAATGGCAAAGGAGCTTGATGAATCAGGGTTTGTCCTTCAAAGTCCTGGACATCACGATGCCATCCTCTTAGTGTCATGGGGATATTGCTCAGTGTTAGAGTGCTTAACTGCAATTCAAGTAGTCCTCAGTTCAAACCCCCCTGTTCTCTTATAAACCTCTTTCTTTTTTTAAAAAAAAAGGAAAACATTTTCATTTCCATTCTTCATAATGTTCAGGGGCTCCTCTCTACAGGAGTGCTTGATATCAATGTAAACACTCAACATTTCGCTGTCCAAATGCATAAAAACCTAGCAAAGCTGTCCATCCGCTGAAATCAGTTCCAATCCTCTAAGTGTCTAGTTTATGTTTTCATCAATTAAACAAAGCTATCATACGAATGTACATTTGCAGATCCCTCTTCTCCAGGAGCTATGTTGTGCAGAAGAACAAGAGCCACATCCAGCTGCAGTTCAGGAGTCTGATGACCAAAGAGCCACGAAGTGTTCTGAGGGCTGGAGAAAAATGCCTTCTAGTGAGCTATTGAACGAGCTCAACCTCTTTAGCTTATCAAAAGAAGATTGAAAGGTGACTTAATTGAAGTGTTGAAGTGCTTTAATGGAGACAAAAGATTGGGTATTAAAGGGCTTTTTAATCAAGGAGAGAAAGGCATAACAAGACCCAGTGGCTAGAAGGTGAAAAGAGACAAATTCATATTACAACTAAGACACAAATATTCAACAGCGAGGATGATTCACCACAGGAACAAGCTACAAAGGAAAGTGGTGGATTCACCATCTCCTGATGTCATCTAAAGGAGACTAGATGCCTTTCTGGAATGTGTTTGCCCCAAAAGTAGCTCTGGTGTCATACAGGAGGCCCGTGATATGCAGGGGGTCAGATTAGATGCTCTAATGGTCTTTTCTGGCCATAAAGTCAACTAATTTCTGAAAAACTGAGTGTAGCATTGTGAGCAGCGTCTGATGTTTTCCTGTCTAGCCGGCTTGGGGTGATCCACAGGGAGTAGCTCAAAGCTCCAAAGTGCCTGGGCAGGGACAGGACATTAGCACAGCAAGGGAGGGGTGTGGCAGTGACATCACAAAGGCCTTTTGCAGGACCTCAGGCTATTGGTCAAAGGTGGTGGGGAGGTGGTGACCTCACAAAGAGATGCTGACATCAGGCATGCAGGACAGGGGTGAGGGGCCAGGGAAACCTTAGAGACCCCTGTGGCTTTGCTTCAGCAAGTCTCCTTCTCCAGGTCTCCCTTTGAGGACTGAGAAAGTATTCGGGTTCACGTACTTGAGCGCCAGGAGGAACCTCTTTCGAGTTTTCTCCTTCCCTTTGCCTGATTTTACTAGAAAACAGCCATCCCTGTTTAGAAGGTAAGAGCCTCCTTGAGGTTTGAAACCTGTTCAGTCTGATCCATCTGGTGACCATTGAATTCTAGGCATGGAAAACATGAGCTTAAGGAGGCAGAATTTTATTGCACACCTGGGATTTTGTCCCTTAGAATCACTGGGGTCATTAGGGTTTGTCCTTTTGGTTTCACCTTTTCCTCCATCCATCCCTTCCTCCTTTCTCTTTGTCTCTTGCTTCTTTTGTCCTTTCTCCTGTTCCCCTCCCAACACCAGGAGGGGTGTGCGTATGTGTCTCAGGGGAGTGCTCTGCAGCTCCCACTGTGGGAGGTCTACCCGAAAATGTGGGGCTGAAATAGTGCTCGGGCAGCGATCCCCACCGGTGACCTGGGCCATCCTTTGGGTGAGAACCCTCAGCCTCCCATCCTCAGTCTCTACCCTGATTGGCTGAGCAGGGGGTTATTGACAGGGAGGAGACTCAGGTCCTTGTTGTTCTCTTTTAAGCCCAAGGAAAGAAGTCATAACCAGTCATATGTTTGATGAATGTTGCTGCTCCTCTGCATTAATGGTCTCTGAACAGTTCATGATTCTCTCTAACATTGTAGTTCTCCTCAAATACTTGCTGAATATTTATTGTGCACTGTTGTTGGTCTGGAGCTCATCTGAGAGCACTTTATTCAGGTCATTCAGTGTCTGAAATTCAAGATCCGATGGTTAGTTTGAAAATCAGGGCTCTTGGATCCTATTCCCAACTCTGCCACTGGCTGGCTGATAATAATGATCCGCTCCTACCTACCTCACGGTGGGTGGGGATCCATTGGAGAGTGTCACTAGGAGTAGTGCATAATATGCGGTGTCCTATCACATTTACTCAGAGCAGATTATGACATAATAGAATAGCTGAAATAGTCTATTTGATTTGTATTTTTTTATTTTGAAATTGTTAAGAGCAGCAATTACTTAGCTCAGACTGAAGCATCTTATCTAATGTTTGAGATCTAAGTGTCTCCTCTTTGTGTGCGACCAGACAATTTAACACACTGTGACAAACAGGAGATGCTTTTGTTTTGCAACAAAATATTTTTGCAAAGAACTTTCATCCCACTTGTTTTGAGTTCGAGAAACAAACTGGTTTAATCTGAAGGGGATTTTCTGACAGAAATGGTTTCAATGAAATTTCCCCACCATCTCGATTCCTGGACTCTATCCCTTTCTCTGTTTTTTTTTGTCCATTAGAACAGGAGTCAGGACTGTTGGCTTCTCTTTCTGGCTCTGCCACCACCTTGCTGTGTAGGCCCTTGGGAAGGTCGCTTCCCTTCTTTGTACTTCAGGCTTCTCCCCATCTGTCCAATGAGAACAGGGACAGTTCTCGAACTCTGGGCAGTCATTTTCAGCGGGGCCCCGGCAGGGATAACTAAAAATGTATAAGACTTTCATTTCTTAGGAACCGGTTCCCTATAAAAAGTTCTCATTTAAGGGATGTGTCACAGTACGTATTTTTTGTACCAATAGAGTTACCATGCGTCCATATTTTCCCAGGAGGAATTTTTAAATTTTTAAATTTTAAAAATTCCTCCCAGACAGTGATTTAAGAACCAAAAAGCCTGACATGTCCAGGAAAATACGGGTGTATGTTAACCCTACCTAAAGTTCTTTTTTAAAAAGATGGGCCTGAACCAGAAACGAATTCCATTTTACATGTGTGGGTCCCTGCCACTCCCTGGGGCTGTGCTAGGGTGACCAGATGTCCTGATTTTATAGGGACAGTCCCAATTTTTGGGACTTTTTCTTATATAGGATCCTAATAACCCCCACCCCCTGTCCCGATTTTTCACACTTGCTGTCTGGTCACCCTACGGTGTGCACATGTGTGGGTTCCAGCTGCTCTCTGCCCCCCTCATTGAAGCAAGTGTGCAGGGTTACTGCCCTGGGAACTGTAGGGCACCAGGGGACATGGGGCTGGCTGGAGGCAGGGCAGGGGCTGACTGGAAGTAGGGTCTGGCTGCAGGCAGGGCAAGGGGTGCGGGGCTGGCTGGAGACGGGGTGTGTGGGGCTGGCTGGCTTCAGGCAGGGCTGCAGGGGCGTGCGGCAGGGTTTGGCAGGGCTGGAGACAGAGGAGTGCGGGACTGGCTGGCTTCAGGCAGGGTGGTGCAGCAGGGGTTGGCTGGAGACAGGGCAGGGGGTGAGGGGCTGGAGGCAGGGCAGGGGGTGCAGGGCTGGCTGGAGATGGGCTGGCTGCTGGCAGGGGGTGTGGGGCTGGCTGCAGGCAGGGGCTGGTGCAGGCAGGGCAGGGGGTGAGGGGCTGGCTTCAGGCAGGGGGTGCAGCAGGGACTGGCTGCGAGCAGGAGATGCAGGGCTGGCTGGAGATGGGCTGGTGCAGGCAGGGCAGGGGGTGCAGGGCTGGCTGGAGATGGGCTGGCTGCAGGCAGGGGGTGTGGGGCTGGCTGGAGGCAGGGGCTGGTGCAGGCAGGGCAGGGGGTGAGGGGCTGGAGGCAGGGCAGGGGGTGCAGCAGGGGCTGGCTGCAGGCAGGGGGTGCGGGTACAGAGGGTACAGCCCACCCTGTACGGTAAGTGCTCCCTCCTCCTCCCTCCCCAACTGGGATAGCAGCAGCAGCCCGGGGCTTGGGGGCTATTTAAAGGGCCCAGGGCTCCCCTGCTTCCACCGCCCGGCCCTTTAAATAGCTGTGGGAGCCCTGGGGAAGCGGCGGGGCTCTGGGGGCTATTTAAAGGGCCGGGGCGGTAGAAGCAATGGGAACCCTGGACTTTTTAAATAGCCCCCAGCGTCCCGCAGCCCTACCCCAGCCCTATCCCAGCCCCTGCTGGGAGCCCCAGGCCCTTTAAATTGCCCCCTGAGGAAGCCGGGCCACCCTGGTACAGCGCACCAGCTCTTGCCAGTACGCAGTACCAGGGCTTGCGCACGGGGCCCTCTTAGGGGTGGGGCCCAATTCAGGGGAATTGGGAGAATCGGCCTAAAGCTGGCCCTGTGTGGGGGTGGGGTGGGGTGGGGCAGGACTTGGTCCCATTCTGGGCACCACCAAAAATTATCCAAACCTGCCGCCCCTGTCCAGCCCAACCTTCTGCTGATGCACCTCAGCCCACACCCCTGCAGGGTTTGAAGCTTCCATTGCTTAAACTCCAGGACACTGAGGGATTTCAGCTCCCCTTTGCCCAGAGGGAACCTTCACCCCACTCCCAGCCAGGTTCTTGTCCATGGGATCACTGTAGGGGGGCTGGGTCCCGCTGGGTCTTTTCTCTCTCTGTGACAGGCCAGGGTGCAATAACTGGGGCATCTGAGCCAGGGCCGCCCAGAGGGGGGGGGCAAAGGGGGCAATTTGCCCCGGGCTCCGCAGGGGCCCCCAAGAGAACAGCGGGGGCTCCCGCCTCAGCCCTCTCCTGGAGCCTCAGCGCATCAAGCGCCGAGTCTCCGCCGGGGCCCCTGAGCCCCGCCCCGCTCCGAGCCGCGTCATCAGGGGCGGGGCTGGGAGCTCTGGGCTGAGCTCGGCTCTCTCCGCTCGGCGTGGAGCTCCCAGCCCCGCCCCCTCCCCACGCGGCTCGGAGCGGGACGGAGCTCAGGCCCCGCCGGCCACACGCTGCGGCTGTTCCGGCGAGGCGCTGAGACTCTGGGTGAGGAGGGAGCGGGGGGTAAGAGGTTGGGGGCGGGGCGGGGGCCGCCGCTGAAGCGCAGCCCGGTCTTCGGCGGTAATTCGGCGGCGGGGGGCCCCTTCCGTTCCGGGACCCGCCGCCGAAGTGCCCCGAAGACCCACGGTGGGGGCACCCCGCCGCCGAATTACCGCTGAAGACCGGGCTGCACTTCAGCGGCGGGTCCCGCTTCGGCGGTAATTCAGCGGCGGGGGGGCCCCCGCCGCGGGTCTTCGGGGCACTTCGGCGGCGGGTCCCGGAATGGAAGGGTCCCCCGCCGCCGAAGACCCCGGGCCCCCGGAATTCGTCCTTCTCATCTACCCTTGTCCCAAGCAGCACAGCGGGTGGGAATCTTACATGTACTGAGGTGACTTAGGAGCAGAAACCGCCCCAGACCTTCCATGCAATTGGCACTTGCCCCTCACTGAGCAGGATTGAAATTCCTGCAGGGAGACTGCTGGGCCACATCCCCTCTGGGCATGAGCAAAGCAGCAGGGTGAAAAAAAGAGCTTGGAGATGCTGGGGATTGAACCCAGGGCCTCATACATGCAAAGCATGTGCTCCACCACTGAGCTACATCCCCAGATGGGCTGCAGGTTGCACTCAGAGCTGTCCTATTTCCAGAGCATCCAGTGGCCTAAGAGCAGCATGGGGGACACATTCCCTGCTCTGAGGGCCAAACCTGCGGTCCTTGAGGCTGCTGGTTCTTAAGGGTCACTTTGCAGCAGGGCCAGATTCGATGTGTGGGGCAGAGAGAGTGGGTGCCCTGGACTCAGGATGCAGAGATACACTCAGCCCTCTCCCCTGCATTGGGTGGGGGGTGCTGCCACCTCCTGCTGGAAGGTAATGGGAGGGGAGGGGCACTGTGAGTCGCTCAGCACCTCACCCTGGTGGCAGAAGTGCTGTGGGAAGCTCCAGGTGTTTCTAGGATCTGCTATTGCCACCTGCCTGTGAGGTCCAGCTTTCCCCAGCACATTCACTGCGGTGCAATTGGGTCACTGTTTCCATGGCTGAGCAGCAAAGAATCGCTCCCAGTTTCCCTTCTATCGGCAGCAGGATTAGCCTGTGTCAGTGGTTAATGAGGTGGATCTAGTTGTAGATTGTTATTCATTCCCCACCTTGACAATTCACACAGTCCCTTTCCTACTCAACTCCCCAGCACCTCGGTGATCCTGGTAGCAGGGGTTGGGTCCTGAGATTTTCAGGGTCCTTTTTACCCTCCACCTGCAGTGAACTCAGCTTTTCCCCCATCCCAGACAATCCATGAAATAACAACAGGGGCATAAAGAAAAGGGGAGGGAACATCTCACGACCAGGGCTGGATGTGCCCAGGGCCCCCTGCTTGTCCATTGTTTCCCTGGAATTTGGCCCCCTGCTTTGCACAAGGGACAGAGAAAGATCTTGCTGTTCCTGTGTCTGTGCAAGGAAAATTGTGCTTCCCTAGGAAAGAGAGGCGGGAAATGGCCCCATGGTGGGACAATATCCTCAGGATTAAGACCTAAGGACTCAGGCTGAGAACTGATAGAACTGCACTCATCTGGGATTTAACAAATTGTCTTCCCTGGAGCAGGGCCAGATCCAGCGTTTTTGCCACCCCAAGTGGAAAAAAAAAGCTGCAATCAACTGCAGCTCTACCTCTGCTGCTTTTGGCGTCCAGTCCTTCCCTCTGAGAGGGACGAATTGCCGCTGAAGCCTCCCCTTTCCATTGACCACCCCAGAGACCTGCTTGCTGTGCTGGTGCCTGGAACCAGCCCTGCCATGGAGACACTGGGAAGATGGGGGGAATCAGGAAAATACCATGGATTTGTTTATATTGTAAGTGAAGAAAAACTAAAGCAGTTTTGGTTTAAAGTCATTTTTCCCTGACTGGGAATTGAACCCAGACCAATGAAAGTACCAAATCCTAACCACTAGACCACCAAGGAGGTAATTATGTTGTTTTTCCTCTCACTTATGCTACACTTTCTTAGGCTACTTTCTATCCAATTTCTGAAGTTGCTCCATTGTCCATTCCCTGAGGGGCTAAGAGCAGAAAGTGCAGGAATCCCTGTACTCAGGGTCACAACCTCAGCCCAACCCAAGCCACTGAGACAAACTCAAATGATGCTTCCTCCAGCAGGATCACAGAGCAACACAATGGAAAACCCATCAGGAACAATCCTCCTCTGCCTTCATTTACCCCATTGCAACCCTCTCAGCAGCCCACTCTTGTGGGAAGGACGCTGAGCTGATAGGAGCTCTGGCATAGAGACCAAGGCAGGGGTGTTGTTCCCTCTCAGTGTGAGCTGATCACATTCTGACTCTGGAGGAGGAGGGAAAGGCCATGGCCACATGATGGGGCCAGTATGTACCACAACATGGTTCTTTTATGTGGGATGACTTGATCCTGGCCTGGTGTCTGGCTGTGGAATTTACTGTTTACTATTTTTATCCTGCGTATTTAAAGATGAAACTGCTTTACAAAAGCTCCTTTATTCTAGGTGATACAAACAGGTCACTTCCCCACCTATTTCAAGGAGATGGCATTTTCCTAACCCACAGGGAACTTAAACTATCGTGCTCAAGATCACACATTCCTTAGGAGAAAACGAAGGGAGAAAAAACAAACAAACCCCACCAAACCGTTGCTGTTTCTACCCAAATGATCAATGAGACCAGAAAGTGAGACTGTGCAATTAACTGTCTGGGACTACACTGACTCTGCAGTTACTTGGATGCAGACACACCCAGCTCTACGGTTGGGAAACGTACAGAGACTCTGCTGCTGCTCATGAACTAGCAGCACATGACCTCTGAACAGCTGCCATTGGAATGTATCTGAAAGTCACAAGGAACAACGATCTGTGTTAAAGGAAGGCTGCCATTTATTAGAGCCCCAGTTGATGCCGTGTGCACAAACAGAGGATTGAATGTGTAACAGGGAGTTTGGTAAATCTTGGTTATTTTAGTTTTGTAACAGGCTCCTGTCCACCCCCAGTAGAGTTTTCAGTCCCAATGGCAACTTACTTACCAAATGTAATACAGACTAGTCCATGCATCCCACATGGATGTGGTTCTTGTTCTTCTGCACATTGTAACCCATGGAGGCCAAGGACCTGCAAATGTGTCTTCATGTGTCTTTGTTTAATTGATGAAAACAAACCACGACACTTAGAGGATTGAAAGTGATTTCTGCTGGGGGACGTTTGCTAGGTGTTTATGCATTTGCACAGGAAAATAGTAAGTGTGTCCATTCATTTCAGGAATCCCTATATAGTAGAGCTCCTGAGCATACTAGAAATGGAATTATTTTTATTGAAGAAACAGGCTTGTAAGGGGGCACTTGGATTTGAACCAAGGACCACTTAATCTGCAGTCAAAAGCTCTACCACTGAGCTCTACCCCCATGACATTTGCATAGGCAAGTCTGTGATCTTAAGGATTTTGAAGGACGGGCTCTGCCTCAGAGAGCTCCTTTTCTATTCCCAGACCACAGGGGTTTAAAAAATGGGGTTTGATTAAACTTTATATACACATGTAGACACCACAGCTTGCACACCCACCAACATAACTTCCCCCCACTGACATAGCTACCACCTCTCGGGGAGATGGGTTAACTGCACAGACGGGACAGCTCTCTCCCCTCCACTTAGAGCAGCTTCATTATTTATGAATAGGTGGGAAATAACCTCCTGAATGGACAGGAACCAATGTATGAGATATTGCTGTGTCTGCATTCAATATGGGTAACTGGTCATATTGGGCTGGATTAGTAGGAGCATTGCCAGCAGATGGAGGGAAGTGATTATTCCCCTCTAGTCAGCACTGCTGAGGCCACATCTGGAGCATTGCGTCCAGTTCCCCACATACACACACACACTACAGAAACAAATTGGAGAGAGTCTAGGGGGCAGGGGACTTACAGGGAGAGGCTGAAGGCAGGGCTGCCCAGAGGGGGGTGGGGGGGTCAATTTGCCCCAGGGCCCCCAGGAGAATACAGGATTCTATAGTATTGCAACTTTTTTTTATGGAAGGGGCCCCTGAAATTGTTTTGCCCCAGGCCCCCTGAATCCTGTGGGCGGCCCCTTCCCAGACCGTGGTGCTGTCCCCCCCTCCACCCCCTTCCCTCGTTCTCCTCCCTCCGAGGCCCCCCCTGTGCTCCACCCTCACTCCCATTTGGCCACTTCCCACCCCTGCTCTTTAGCTGAGGCCTGCTGATCGCTCGCTCCTCTCCTCCCGCAAGGCCTCCTCGCGCCTCTCCACCCCATACCCCAAGGTCTGCCTGCTGGCCCCGCCCCTCCCCTGAGACCTACCCTATCCATCGCCCACACCTCTCTGCCCCTCCCCTGAGACCTACCCTGTCCACCTCTTTCTTTGATCATCTCTTGTTATTCCTTGAAACATCAAGGATGGAATGAAAAGCGAGTTTACTCCAGGGTGAGGAAAGAAAGGAGCCACCAGCCCCCTGGCAAAGCTCAGTGCCCCAGAGAAAACCTGCCCCCTGCTATCGCAATCACTGATGTACTGGGGATATGATGGGAAAGGGACTGTCTGAATGATCGAGGCAGGATATGGACAAAAATCTACAGCAACATCATTAACTACAAACACACTCTCCTCGTGCTCCAGCCAGAAGGGAAAGGAGCAGGAATTCTTGCAATTCAGCCATGGACACACTTACACAAGGGCACAGCAGTGTGTGTGTTGTGGAAGCTGGTCTGAGGAAACAACAGGACTTGATCACTCAGTGAGAACAGAACTAGAATGCAGTGAAAGCTACATACCAAGCAAGTAGTTGTGCCCGAGTGGTTAAGGTGATGGACTAGAACTCCATTGGGGTCTCCCTGCGCAGGTTCAAATCCTGCCAGCTATGCAGGAAGTTGTGGTTCTTTAGTTTCAATGGAGCTGGGTCTTGTCTCACTCTTAAGTTATGTCTACATGAAAGAATAATGTGGCTTAAGTTAAAGTGTTTTAATTGAACAGCTGTTGCATGTCCACCCTATTCCCCTGTGTCACCAGAGCACATCCATGCTAGCATCTCTTGGATTGCCACAGAGAGCAGTGCACTGTGGGTAGCTATCCCACTGTGCAACTGGCTGCAGGGTGCTTTGGGAAGGGTTTGCAATGCCTCACGGGCTGGTACAGCATCACCTGATGCAGGTTTCTATCCCATTGTTCAATGGGCATCCTACTAGATTGCCAGCTGCTTTTCAACTGCAATGTGTGTGATAGGGTAGAGAGTGTGTGTGTGTGGTGGGGGGGAGACAGTGTGTGCGTTGCGGAAGAGTGAGTGTGTCGCACACTGTCTCTAAGTTCAGACAGCTGCTGGAAGCGACCAGTCCTGAGGCAGGGGACAGCCCCGACATCAGCCCCCTTCTCTCCCTGGCTCAGCACAGCACAGCACTCTCTGTCACACACGCACACACTGCTGCCTGCTTAGCTCGGTGTCAGGGGTGCTGGAACAGGGGGTTTAGAGGGCCATGGACCCACCACTCTTTACTGGCTGTTAGGACAAATGATGGGGGGGGGAGGGTGCAGTCCTGGGAAAGAGGCGTTATGTGGGTGTGGCCTCGGGGGGAGAGGTGGTGTGAGTGGGGGTCCTTAGGGACGGGGTGTCATGGGGGTGCCACAGTTCGGACAACGGTGCCCCCCCCACCACTGTAAGGAAGCTTCTGCCGCCCCTGCTCTGTGTTGGCAGAGCGGGAGAGAGCAGCATCCATGGCAGTGATTTGCTCCCTGGGGCTCCGGCAGGGGGGCTCAGGAGGTGATTTAAAGGGCCAGGGGCTCCGGCCGCTGCAGGGAGCCCTGGGCCCTTTAAATCACCAGCCTGGGGAAGCCGGGCCAGGCTGGCACAGCGTATCAGCTCTTGCCGGTACCCCATACTGGAACATACCGGCTTACTTTCACCTCCGGAAGGTCCTCACATGGATCAATAAATGGTCAAAAGACAAGAAACAAAGGGTAGGACTAAATGGTCAGTTTTCAGGATGGAAACAGGTAACTAGTGGTGTCTGTATTGGGACCAGTACTAGTCAACATATTCATAAATAACCTGCTAAACAGTGAGCTGACAAAATTTGCAGATGATCCAAAACTACCAGCTTGCTGCCTAGAATGAACGCTCCTTGAATGGGGTGATCCACAGGGAATCATAGAATCATAGAACTTAAGATCAGAAGGGACCATTATGATCATCTAGTCTGACCTCCTGCAAGATGCAGGCCACAAAAGCTGACCCACCCACTCCTGAACTAATTCTCTCCCTTGACTCAGCTGTTGAAGTCCCCAAATCCTGATTTAAAGACTTCAAGTAGCAGATAATCCTCCAGCAAGCGACCCCTGCCCCATGCTGCGGAGGAAGGCGAAAAACCTCCAAGGTCTCTGCCAATCTAGCCTGGAGGAAAATTCCTTCCCGACCCCAAATATGGCGATCAGCTGAACCCCGAGCATGCGGGCAAGACTCTCCAGCCAGACACTCAGGAAAAAGACTTTCAACATCCCAATATTGACCCTCGGTACTAATTACCAGTGGTTCCACGTTATTGACCTATTGACTAAATCACGTTCTCCTATCAAACCATTCCCTCCATAAACTTATCAAGCTTAATCTTAAAGCCAGAGAGGTCCTTCGCCCCCACTGTTTCCCTCGGTAGGCTGTTCCAGAATTTCACTCCCCTGATGGTTAGAAACCTTCGTCTAATTTCAAGCCTAAACTTCCCGACTGGCAATTTATATCCATTTGTTCTTGAGGGAGTAGCTCAAACCTCCAAAGTGCCTGGCCTGGGGCAGGACATTGGCCCAGCAAGGGTGGGGTGTGGCAGTGACATCACAAAGGCTTTTTGCAGGACCTCAAACTATTGGTCAAAGGTGGTGGGGAGGTGGTGACCTCACAGAGAGATGTTGACATCAGCCAGGCAGGACAGGGGTGAGGGGCCAGGGACAACTCAGAGACCCCTGTGGCTTTGCTTCAGCAAGTCTCCTTCTCCAGGTCTCTCTTTGAGGACTGAGAGAGTATTCGGGTTCATGTACATGAGCGCCAGGAGGAACCTCTTTCAAGTTTTCTCCTTCCCTTTTAGTGATTTTACTAGAAAACAGACATCCCTGTTTAGAAGGTAGGAGCCTCCTCGAGGTCTGAAACCTGTTCAGTCTGATCCATCTGGTGACAGTTGAAATCTAGGCATGGAAAACAGTTGAATTCTAGGCAAGGAAGCAGAATTTTATCCCACACCTGGGATTTTGTCCCTTAGAATCACTGGGGACATTAGGGTTTGTCCATTTTGTTTCACCTTTTCCTCAATCCATCTCTCCCTCCTTTCTCTTCTTCTCTTGCTTCTTTTGTCCTTTCACCTGTTCCCCTCCCAGCACCAGGAGTGTGTGTGTGTGTGTGTGTGTGTGTGTGTGTGTGTGTGTGTATGTGTGTGTGTGTGTTGAGGGGGAGTGCTCTGCAGCTCCCACTGTGGGAGGTCCACCCAAAAATGTGGGGCTGAAATAGTGCTCAGGCAGTGATCCCCACCGGTGACCTGGGTCATTCTTTGGGCTCTCTGGTGAGAACCCTCAGCCTCCCGTCCTCAGTCTCTACCCTGATTGGCTGAGCAGGGCGTTATTGACAGGGAAGAGACTCAGGTCCTTGTTGTTCTCTTTGAAGACCAAGTAAATAAGTCAGAACCAGTTATATGTTTGATGAATTTTGCTGCTTCTCTGCATTAATTGTCTCTGAGCAGTTCATGATTCCCTCTAAGATTGCAGTGCTCCTCAAATACTTGCTGAATAATTACTGTGCACTGTTGTTGGTCTGGAGCTCATCTGAGAGCACTTTATTCAGGTCATTCAGTGTCTGAAATTCAAGATCCGATGGTTAGTTTGAAAATCAGGGGTCTTGGGTCCTATTCCCAACTCTGCCACTGGCTGGCTGTGTGATCTAAGACAAGTCAATTCTCCTTTCTCAGCCTTAGCTTCTCCCTCTTTCAAGTAGGGATAATAATGATCCGCTCCTACCTACGTCACGGTGGGTCAAGGATGGGGATCCATTGGAGAGCGTAACTAGGAGTAGTGCATAATATGAGGTGTTCTATCACGTTTACTCCGATCAGATTATGACATAATAGAATAGCTGAAATAGTCTATTTGATTTGTATTTTTTTATTTTGAAATTGTTAAGAGCAGCAACTACTTAGTTCAGACTGAAGCATCTTATCTCATGTTTGTGATCTAAGTGTCTCCTCTTTGTGTGCGACGAGACAATTTAACACACTGTGACAAACAGGAGATGCTTTTGTTTTGCAACAAAATATTTTTGCTAAGAACTTTCATCCCACTTGTTTTGATTTTGAGAAACAAACTGGTTTAGTCTGAAGGGGATTTTCTGACAGAAATGGTTTCAATGAAATTTCCCCACCATCTCGATTCCTGGGCTCTATCTCTGCCTCTGGCGGGGTTTGCTGTTTGTTAGAACAGGAGTCAGGACTGGTGGCTTCTCTCTCTGGCTCTGCCACCGCCTTGCTGTGTAGGCCCTTGGGTAGGTCACTTCCCTTCTCTGTACCTCAGACTCCTCCCCATCTGTCCAATGGAAACAGGGACAATTCTCAAACTCTGGGCAGTCGTGAGCCTGAGTGAGATAAGGGGAGTTAAAGCCCTCTGTGAAGGAGAAAGGGGAGTTTCACAGTGTTTAGCACCAAGGAATTCTAAAGTTTGCTAAAATATCTAGTCTATGGAAACAAGAAATGGTCAGGGCCAAACTTTTTAACCACTGCCTTTTTAATGCCCATTCAGGGATGTGAGTCCCTGTCTCTTAGGTGCCAGCAGGAGAGAAGAGGTTCCTGCCTCTGTTTTTGTGGCCTTAACAAACCAGGTGTTGTGCCCCAGTTCTCATCTGAGATCCCTGAAAAAGAACATCTTCCCATCCATGAACAAGACAGGACCTATCTTTAAAAGGGGAACAAAGAGACCCCTGGGACTTACAGACTAGCTAGCCTCACTTCCACAGCTGGGGAGATACTGGAATACATTCTTAAACAATCAGTTTGTCAGCAGCACCTACAGGACACTTTGGTTCTTAGGACTAGTGAGCGTGGACTTGTCAAGAACAAATGATTCCAAACCAATCCTCTTTCCTTCTTCGGCAGGGTTCCGGGCCTAGTGGAGGTGGGTAGATAGTAGATGGGTCTATCTCGGTGTTACTAAGACTTTTGACACAGTCCTGTAGGACATTCTCACAAGCCTGAGCCACTGAACCCCACTGACACTAGATGCTGCCACTTTAATCCCTGGTGCTCCATTGGGCAGGGGGTGGGAAGCACGTCCCAGGGACTCCAGGACAGTGTGGGGGGTCTCTTTGCTATGGACTCCTGAAGGATTTGGGGGCTGATGACAATACACAGGGAAGAACAAAAGGGTCAAATGGTGCCTGAAACCCTTAAGAAGAATCCACCCCACCAAGTACAACACTTGTCACTAACCATTCTCAACTCCACTAAGAATGTTTTGGGGTGACTCCTTGCCTTTATCAACCTAGGCATCTCGGAGCATTGTAATTAATAAGTGCTCCAGTGGTGCAATTGGTTAGTGCACAGTACTTATAGGGCAGTGTTAAGAGGAGCTATGCTGAGGTTGTGAGTTCAAACCTCACCTGGAGCACTGGCTTTCATTAACCACATGGCATCACCCCCTCATTTGGCCCTGTGGAATGTAGAATTCCAGCCCTGGGGACACTGAGGAGGGGAGGAGTCAGAAATGTCCCCTTCAATTATTACCTCCTCTCCAGAGCACAGGTGAGAATCTACAATCCTTTCCCCTGCCCCCAGCCAGCCCCTGTGCCAGGATCCCTCAAGCAGAGCCTGGAGTCCTGCCCCTGGCATCTGTACTATTGACACAGACTAAGTGACAGGGACAAAACACTCAAATCCCGCCTGGTGCGGGGAGCCAGGTTTGCTCTTCAAATTCTGTCGTTGGTACATTTCCAGGTCTGGGAATGTCCCACAACAGCACTGAATGGGAAGCTGCCTGCAGAACAGTGACACTGCACAGAGCTCCTGTGGAGGAGGGGTGGGAATTAGTAACATTTTGAGGATCGTTTGGGAAATGAGCCTTTGCTGACAAGGTTTGTCTCTGTTCATATTTCACCTTCAGGTGTTATGTTGATGGATCTTTAGTATATTTTTGTGAGGTTAATAACTATCTCCTCAACTTTATTTACTCAACTTAAAAATTGGTGTCACTTGATTTTTGCATCGCCCTGTGAAAATACAACTGACACGTGTGGCTTTCTACAGGGGGTCATGATGTTAAAGTTGGGGAATTCAGTCTCTGTACTTCTGGGGGTGGGGTTGCTTTGTTACAGCTGCCTCACTGCCAGGCACACTGGGCTGTTAGCTGCACCCACGGTCCTTGCCAGGGGCCCCCGCTGAACACTGGGGGCTCCACTGCCGTGCTGGGGTGACTCTGCAGGTGGAGAAGCTGCTGTGGAGCAATGTAGAGCAGGTGCAGGAAGGAGACGAGGTCACTATTCACATTCTGAACTGCACAATTTTCCAAATTTAGGACTAGATTCATAGATTCATAGACTTAAGGTCAGAAGGGACCATTATGATCATCTTGTCTGACCTCCTGCCCAATGCAGGCCACAGAATCTCACCCACCCACTCCTGTAACAAACCCCTAACCTATGTCTGAGTTATTGAAGTCCTCAAATGGTGGCTTAAAGACCTCAAGGTGCAGGGAATCCTCCAGCAAGTGACCCGAGCCCCACGCTGCAGAGGAAGGCGAATGTCCAAGAACAATTCTAAGGGGAAGGTGAATGCAGAGCAATGACACTGGAGATGCCCAGACCTCCAATGGGGGCAGCGTGGAAATTAATAATGGGAAGATCATTTGTGAAATTAGTCGTCACTGACAAGATTTGTCTCTGTTCCTATTTCATGCTGTGGTGTTAGTTAGAGGAATCAGGACAGATTTTTACTATATTGATTAAACACTTAATTTTATTTAACCAAGCCAAAAACTTAGTGTCACTTATTTTTTTCTCTGTCCTAGCAAGAATGAATTGAATTTCACGGCTTTCTGGAACGTGCAGTGAGATTAAATGTGGGGAATTCAGTCTGTGTGTTTGTGAGCTGATGTTTTCCTCTCACAGGTCAGTGCCTGCATTGAAATACCCAGAGGGATCTAAGGGCTGGTGTACGCTGGGCACTTCACTGGCAGAGCGACGTCTCTCAGGGTGTGAAAAACCCACACCCCCAAACCCATAGAGTTAAGGTGACCTAGGCCCGGGTTAGATAGTGCTAAAGGAAAGGAAGAATTGTTCTGTCAATGTAGCTATTACAGGGATGAGAAAACCCCTCTAGTCACTGTTTACTCCAAAGTGCTATAGCAGTGCCACAGCAGCGTTTTAAACGTAGACAGAGTGAAACTAGATCTGGCTCCAGTTTGCACTGTGGATGCTCAGGTACTAAGACTTCAACAACAACAACAACAGGACAGTACTTGCATACTTGGCAGGATTTGAACCTGCGCAGGGAGACCCCAACAAATTTCTAGTCCATCGCCTTAACCACTCGGCGACAACTACTTAACCTACACTCATTTCACTGCATGATGATTCTGTTCTCACTGAATTGTCACTTCAAATTGTTTGTTCAGACCAGCTTCCCCAGCACACTCATGGATGTGCATTAGTGTAAGTGTGTCCTTGGCTGAACAGCGAGAATTCCTGCCCATTTCCCTTCCAGCTGGAGCATGATTAGAGGGTGTTTGTGTGAACGACATTGCTGTAGATTGTTGTTCATTCCCCACTCTGACAATTCAGACAGTCCCTTTCCTAGTCAACTCTCCAGCACATCGTTCCAATAGCAGGGGACAGGATTTATCTGGGGCACTGAGGGCTGGTGTGTGAATTCAGTCTTGCATTTCACCCTTGATGTTTCATGGACTAACAACAGCAGCAGAAAGAAAGAGCCGAGCCAATATCTCCCTGGCAGGGATGCAGGTGCTACGTCCCCTCTGTCTGACCATCGCCATTGCAGGAGAGAAAGGTTCACTGGAATCGAATGCCCTGGCTCAGACCAGAGACACAGGAAGATTTTGCTGTTCATGGATCTGTGCAAAGGAAATTTTGTCTTTGTGCGAAAGTGAGGTCGGAAATGAAACATCCACATGGTGGCCCAGTGCTCTAGGGAATGTGGGTGAAGGACTCGGGCTGAGAAATGATTTAACAGGGGTTTGTATTTATTGCCCTGGTTAAAATCTATGGCTAAAAGGCAGCCATTGTTGTTGGTACTTGTACCTGTGTAGGGACACCCCAGTGGGTGTCAAGTCCATTGTCTTCACCAGGGGCAGTCGATTATTTTATCAAGGTACAAATTTCTTGGTCAAGGCCTGGACTCCAGAGAAAACAATACACTGCTGATAAGCAGAAGTACATCAAAAGATTTTGCAGCCACCGTGGGCATAACTATGATGTCCTGTGTTTCACTCTTTATACCTGGCACCACCTCCTTTCCCTTTAGCCTTGTAGTTGACCAAGGGCAAAGCTGAACATCTCCTCAGATACCAGGGAGTGTTTATGTCCATTCCTGCGAGCTACACAGGGGTTTGATGTTGCTTCTTTCAGTCCTCTGGCTCTGCCGGTATAAGGAACAATTCAGGCTGTCACTGAACTGAAGGAGGAAGATCAGTTTTTGACAGGGAGAGGGACGCCTCCTCTTAAAGGTGTTTGTCTGGCTGGCAGTCCTGGTCCCCAGGTCTCGCCCGTGGGGCTCCAGCAGTTTTGGGACTGGGTCACTCCCTTGGCCCCACCTGCTGCC
The DNA here is from genome assembly GCF_016161935.1 of Mauremys reevesii. Lineage (NCBI taxonomy): Eukaryota > Metazoa > Chordata > Testudines > Geoemydidae > Mauremys > Mauremys reevesii. The sequence continues at coordinate 21,165,196 of NC_052634.1, read as the reverse complement.
CCCAGGCGCTCCCCCCCAGGGGCCCCGGCAGTGCAGCGGAGCTGATCAGCATCTGCCTGCTCGCTCCAGTGGCTGCTGGCCCCTCCGCATGGCAGGGCAGGGTGGGTCTGTGCCTCCACGCGCTGCCCCCGCCCCAAGCCCCTGCAGCCAATGGGACACTGCGGGGTGATGCCTGGGGGCAGCAGCACATGGAGGCCCCCCAGCCCATCCCACCTTGGAGCCGCAGGTAAGTGCCACACCCCAAACTCCCTCCCAGAGCCTGCACCACCACTCCCTCCACACACCCCCTCCCTCCACACCCCCAACCCTCAAACTCCTTCCCACAGCCTGCACCCCCTCCCTCCACACACCCCCTCCCGCCTGCCCCAATCTCCCTCCCAGAGCCTGCACCCCCACCCCTCCTCCTGTTCCCCCACCCCCTGCCCCAGCCCAGAGCCTGCACCCAGCACCCAAACTCCCAGAGCCATAACAAGGAATTTTTGTGCCCGAGGCAAGGGCCGGCTCCAGGCTCTTTGGCGGCAGGTCCCTGAGTCCCTGTTGGAGGGAAGGACCTGCCGCCCAGTTGCCGCCGCTGCTTCATTCATCCTTCGGCGGCAATTCGGCAGCGGGTCCCTGAGTCCCTCTCAGAGGGAAGGACCCACTGCCGAATTGCTGCCGAAGAAGCAGCAGCAGTAGAGCTGCTGCTGAAGCACCTCTGATCGTGGTAGAGCTGCGCCCCTCCACTTTGCGCGCCCGAGGCAAGTGCCTCACTCGCCTCCCCCTTGTTACAGCGCTGCAAACTCTATCCCAGGGCCTGCCCCCCAGAACCCCTCCCCCACCCAAACTCCCTCCCAGAGACCAGCCTCTCACCCCTTCTGCACTCAAACTCCCCCCAGATCCTGCACCCCAGAACCCCTCCCCCACCCAAACTCCCTTCCAGAGACCAGCCTCTCACCCCTTCTGCACCCAAACTCCCCCCAGACCCTGCACCCCAATCCCCAGCCCCAGCCCAGAGCCTGAACCCCAGACCTCCTCCCCCCACCCAAACTCCCTCCCAGAGCTTTAGGCAGGTGAGAGGCAGAGTTTTGGGGGATGGGTTCTGGGCAGTATGAGTGACATTATTGGCCCACTGGGAGGACTGGAGGACTGGCCCTGGCCCTAAGGTAAATTGAGGTTGAGACCCTGCTTTAAGGGATTGGAGCAATGCTGGAGAGACTGATGGGCAGGGAGCTGGGAGCTGTGTGTGCCCCAAGGAGAGTTGTTGTTGTGCTCTGGTGACACAGAGCGGGGGTGGGGAGTTTGTAAGCTGTGGTGTTTGTACAGACAGAAAGTTTACTAACCCACAGGTTAAAAACTGGTCCTGCTCTGGGCTATACATGACACTCTTTGTTGCGAGTATAGATCAGCGGTTGAATGTTTCCCTGCAGGATAATGGGTTCCTAATGCCCTCCCTGGTCAGAGCTCCAGCACCTTCTGTATTCGCACTGTGAATGTGAAGAACAAGACTCCAACCCCATCATTCTTCCCTGGCCCAGATGACCAGAGAGATGGGCCCATCCACCAATCACCCTCTGCCCATCGTCCTATCCCAGTCCTGACCTCCAGACTCACAGCTCTGCTGGTGCCCCTCACTCCCGACCCGCCACCCCCTGGGCTTCCCCCAGCTCTGCTGGTGCCCCTCACTCCCGACCCGCAGCCCCTGCTATCCCAGTCCTGACATCCGGACTCACACCTCCCCAGAAAAACCAGCCTGGAGCCAAGGGCAGCAGGGGACGATTCCCTGCAGTTCCCACCGAGGCAGGAGAGAACCCAGGTTGTTTCTAGCAGAGCTTATGGAACTGACATGGGGAAACCAGCCTTTAACAACAGGCAGTTCCAGTTTAAGCTCAGTGTTTTTAACAATTTCTACAACATTAAATAACCCTTCAATCGTAGTGTCACCATCCATAACATTGCTTCAGCCTTATAGGTTCCTAAGTGCACAACTAAACATCTCTTCAAACACAAGGGAGTGGAGATCAGTCAATGTTCACCCACGAAAGCTCATGCTGCAAAACGTCTGTTAGTCTATAAGGTGCCACAGGATTCTTCAATGTTCAATGTTCAATGTTCTTTGCTGCTTCAATGTTCAGAGCCATCCCACATAAAAGAACCATGTTGTGGTACATACTGGCCCCATCATGTGGCCATTGCCTTTCCCTCCTCTCTGTTAAAAGTTTTAGTATTTTGCACAGAAACTTTCTTCCCTCAGGAGAGTCCTGGGAACCAGGGCTGCCAGCCAGACAAACACCTTTAAGAGGCAGCGTAATCTGTCAAAAAATGATCTCCCTCCTTCAGTTCAGTGACAGCCTGAAATGTTACTTATCAGGGCAGAGCCAGAGGATTGAAAGCAGCTACATGAAACCCCCGTGTAGCTCACAGGAATGAACACAAACACTCCCTGGTATCTGAAGAGATGTTTAGTTTTACCCTTGGTAAACTACAAGACTAAAGGGAAAGGCAGTGGTGGTGCCAGATATAAAGAGTGAAACACGAGACAATCATCATAGTTATGCCCATAGTGCAAATTATTTCTAAATTCTTCTTATTATCATCAGTGTATTATTTTCTCTGCTGTCTAGACATTGACTATATCTTGACCAAGAAATTTGGATCTTGATAAAATAATCGACTATCCCTGGTTAAGGCAATGGACTTGATACCCACTGGGGTGTCCCTACACAGGTTCAAGTACAAACAACAGTGGCTGCCTTTTAGACATAGATTTTAATCAGGGCAATAAATTGATACGAACTCCTGTAAAATCATTTTCCAGCCCGACTCCTTCACCCACATTCGTTAGGGCATTGGGCCACCATGTGAACATTTCATTTCCCTCCTCAATTTCACACAGAGACACAATTTCCTTTGCACAGATCCATGAACAGCAAAACCTCCCTGTGTCTCTTGTCTGAGCCAGGGCATTCGATTCCATTGAAACCTTCTCTCCTGCAATGGCGATGGTTAGACAGAGGGGACGTGGCCACCTTCACCTCTGACAGTGAGATATTGGCTCAGCTCTTTCTTTCTGCTGCTGCTGTTAGTCCATGAAACATCAGGGATGGAATGCAAGGCTGAGTTCAACCCCCTGAAACATTTCAGTGCCCCAGAGAAATCCTGCCCCCGGCTGTTGGAATGATATGGTGGAGATTCGAATAGGAAAGGGACTGTCTGAATTGTCAGTGTGGGGAATGAACAACAACCTATAGCAATGTCATTAACCACAAACACACTCTCATCCTGCTCCAGCTGGAAGGGAAATGGGCAGGAACTCTTGCTGTTCAGCCATGGACACACTTACACTAATGCAGCCGTGAGTGTGCTGGGGGAGCTGGTCTGAGCAATTTGAAGTGACAATTCTGTGAGAACAGAATCATGGTGTAGGGAAGTAACTGTACATTAAGTACTTGTGGCTGAGTGGCTCAGATGAGAGACTAGAAATCCATTGGGGTCTCCCCACACAGGTTAGAATCCTGCCAACTATGGAGGCATTAGTATGTTGCTAGTGCCTGAGTGTCCACAGAGCTAGATCTGGTCTCACCATGGGGCTGGCTATACTTAAAATGCTGCTGTGACACTGTTCTAGCACTGTAGAGTAGACAGTTGCTACAGTAAGTGGAGGGGTTTTCCATCCCTGTAATAGCTACGTTGACAGAACAATCTTTCCTTTCATTTAGCACTATCTAACCATGGCTTAGGTCAGCTTAATTATAGTGGTTTTGGTGTTTTTCACACCCTGAAAGACCATCATGCTCTACCAACTGAGCTAGCTAGATTTAAAGTCAGTCAACTGCCCAGTCGCAGTGTAGAAGGAGCCTGAGGGTGTTTATTTGTGAGCTGAGGTTCCCTGTCTGACATTTGCCTTTTTTCCTGGTTTGTTATGTCTCCAGCAAGCAAACCAGAGCTGTTACAAGGCTGGTTAGATGCTGCTTTCTAGACCAGAGAGCTGGGGTTGATGTAGCATGCTGTCGCCATCAGCTGGTCAGAGTAACCAGGGTGGGAGGGTGGAATTTAGGATTCTCCCACCAAGGGGAGGTGCTGTTGGATTCATCTAGTGGGGGAGAGTCTGAGTCTGAGTTCCCCACACGCCACACACACATTTTCACAGGGAATCAGGTCCCCTGGGGAAAAACTCAAAAGAAGCCCAGGCCCAGGAGTGTCAGAGAAGGGAATCACTGTTTGCCTTAAGAGGTGGGTGAGGGAAACCTGCAGGTCCTTAGATCCCTCCAGCGCCTGATAGAACCATTTGTGGGGAAGGTCTGGGGAAGCCGAGGAGGACAAGAAGACGGGAAAAGGGCTTGCAGCTGTTGTGCAATCCCCATGCTCCCAGCAGAACGGTCCGTGGGGCTCAGCACTCAGAACTCACAAGATGGCAAAGCTCAGAGCCCTGTTACACAGAGTCAGAATGTGATCAGCTCACACCCAGGGGGAGCAACACCCCTCCCTTGGTCTCTATGCCAGAGTTCCTATCAGCTCAGTGTCCTTCCCACAAGAGCGGGCTGCTGAGAGGGTTACGATGGAGTAAATGAAGGCAGAGGAGGATTGTTCCTCATGTGGTTTTTTTGTGTGTCTCTGTGATCCTGCTGGAGGAAGCATCATTTGAGTTTGTTTCAGTGACTTGGGTTGGGCTGAGGTTGTGACCCTGAGCACAGGGGTTCTCTGCTCTTAGCCCCTCAGGGAGTGGACAGTGGAACAGTTTCAGAAAGTGGCTAGAAACTAGCCTAAGAAAGTGTAGCATAAATGAGAAGAACAGCACCATCATTGCCTCCCTGGTGGTCTAGTGATTAGGATTTGGCACTTTTACTGCCAAGGCCTGGGTTCAATTCCCAGCCAGGGAAAAGTGGCTTTAAATGAGAAAAGCTTCAATTATTCTTCACTTGCAATGTAAACAAATCCATGTTATTTTCCTGATTCCCCCATCTTCCCAGTGTCTCCATGGCAGGGCTGGCTCCAGGCACCAGCGCAGCAAGCAGGTCCCTGGGCTGGTCAATGGAAAGGGGAGGCTTCAGCGGCAATTTGGCCCTCTCAGAGGGAAGGACTTGCCACCAAAAGTGGCAGCGGTAGAGCTGCCATTGATTGCAGCTTATTTTTTTTTTCCGCTTGGGGTGCCAAAAACACTGGAACTGGCCCTGCTCCATGAAAGACAATTTGTTAAATCCAAGATGAGTGCAGTTCTATCAGTTCTCAGTCTGAGTCCTTAGGTCTTAATCCTAAGGATATTGTCCCATCATGGGGCCATTTCCCACCTCTCTTTCATACAGAAGCACAATTTTCCTTGCACAGACACAGGAACAGCAAGATCTTTCTCTGTCCCTTGTGCAAAGCAGGGGGCCAAATTCCATGGAAACAATGGACAAGCAGGGGGCCCTGGGCACATCCAGCCCTGGCCGTGAGATGTTCCCTCCCCTCTTTCTTTATGCCCCTGTTGTTATTTCATGGATTGTCTGGGATGGGGGAAAAGCTGAGTTCATTCCAGGTGGAGGGGGAAAGAACCGTGAAAGTCTCAGGACCCAACTCCTGGTACCAGGATCACTGAGGCGCTGGGAATCTGCATGGGAAAGGGACTGTGTGAATTGTCAAGGTGGGGAATGAATAACAATCTACAACTAGATCCACCTCATTCATCACTGACACGGGCTAATCCTGCCGCCGATAGAAGGGAAACTGGGAGAAATTCTTTGCTGCTCAGCCATGGAAACAGTGACCCAATTGCACCGCAGTGAATGTGCTGGGGAAAGCTGGACTTTACAGGCAGGTGGAAAAAGCAGATCCTAGAAACACCTGGAGCTCCCCACAGCACTGCTGCCACCAGGGTCAGGTGCTGAGCGACTCACAGTGCCCCCTCCCCTCCCATTACCTTCCAGCAGGGGGTGGCAGTACCCCCCACCCAATGCAGGGGAGAGGCCTGATTGGATCTCTGCACCCTGAGCCCAGGGCACCCACTCTCAATGCCCCACACATCGAATCTGGCCCTGCTGCAAAGTGACCCTAAGAACCAGCAATCTCCAGGACAGCAGGTTTGCCCTCAGAGCAGGGAATGTGTCCCCCATGCTGCTCTTAGGCCACTGGGTGCTCTGGAAACAAGAGGGCTCTGAGTGTAACCCAGGGGTCAGCAACCTTTCAGAAGTGCTGTGCCAAGTCTTCATTTATTCACTCTAATTCAAGGTTCCGCATGCCAGTGATACATTTTTATGTTTTTAGAAGGTCTCTTTCTATAAGTCTATAATATATAACCAACTATTGTTGTATGTAAAGTAAATAAGGTTTTTTAAAATGTTTAAGAAGCTTCATTTAAAATTAAATTAAAATGCAGAGCCCCCAAGACTGGTGGCCAGGACCTGGGCATTGTGAGTGCAACTGAAAATCAGCTCATGTGCCACCTTTGGCACACGTGCCATAGGTTGCCTACCCCTGGTGTAACCCATAGCAAGCAAAGACTATCTGAGGATGTAGCTTGGTGGTAGAGCACATGCTTTGCATGTATGAGGCCCTGGGTTCATTCCCCTGCATCTCCAGGTTCTTTTCACCCTGCTGCTTTGCTCATGCCCAGCTGGGATGTGGCCCAGCAGTCTCCCTGCAGGAATTTCAATCCTGCTCAGTGAGGAGCAAGTGCCAATTGCATGGAAGGTCTGGGGGGGTTTCTGCTCCTAAGTCACCTCAGTACATGTAAGATTCCCACCTGCTGTGCTGCTTGGGACAAGGGTAGATGAGAAGGGTGAATCCTCCAGCACTGGAGGGAAAGGTCCCATCTGCACAGACTGAGAGGCCAGGAAACAGAGGGGCAGTCAGTGCTCAGAGAGGAGGGAGGTCAGTGATTTACACCCAGCAGGGGACACTGTCTTTTTGAGGCGAGTGCAGCTTGCTTGGGATGATGCTGACGATGGATAGAAAAAAGGCTGGAGTCAATGACAGACGAGACCACAGAAGGGGAAGGGGAATGGCAGCCCCACAGAAGGTCCTGGGTGCTCAGATGCCCCAGTTATTGCACCCTGGCCTGTCGTAGAGAGAGAAAAGACCCAGCGGGACCCAGCCCCCCTATAGTGATCCCATGGACAAGAACCTGGTTGGGAGTGGGGTGAAGGTTCCCGCTGGGGAAAGGGGAGCTGAAATCCCCCAGTGTCCTGGAATTTAAGCAATGGAAGCTTCAAACCCTGCACGGGTGTGGGCTAAGGTGCATCAGCAGAAGGTTGAGCTGGACAGGGGCGGCAGGTTTGTATAATTTTTGGTGGTGCCCAGAATGGGACCAAGTCCTGCCCCACCCCACCCCCACACAGGGCCAGCTTTAGGCCGATTCTCCCGATTCCCCTGAATTGGGCCCCACGCCTAAGAGGGCCCCGTGCCCAAGCCCCGGTATCGTGTACCAGCAAGAGTCAGTTCGCCGCACTGGGGTGGCCCGGCTTCCCCAGGGGGCAATTTAAAGGGCCTGGGGCTCCCAGCAGGGGCTCTGGGGGCTATTTAAAAATCCAGGGTTCCCATTGGTTCTACCGCCCTGGCCCTTTAAATAGCCCCCAGAGCCCCTCCGCTTCCCCAGGGCTCCCTCAGCTATTTACAGGGCCGGGGCGGTAGAAGCAGGGGAGCCCTGGGCCATGTAAATAGCCCCCAAGCCCCAGGCTGCTGCTGCTACCCCGGTGCTGACGGATGGAGGAGGGGGCACTTACCGTACAGGGTGGGCTGTACCCTCTGTACCCGCACCCCCTGCCCTGCCTCCAGCCCCTCACCCCCTGCCCTGCCTGCACCTGCCCCTGCCTCCAGCCAGCCCCACACCCCCTGCCGCCAGCCAGCCCATCTCCAGCCAGCCCTGCACCCCCTGCCCTGCCTGCACCAGCCCCTGCCTCCAGCCAGCCCTGCACCCCCTGCCCACAGTCAGCCCATCTCCAGCCAGCCCTGCACCCCCTGCCCTGCCTGCGCCAGCCCCTGCCTCCAGCCAGCCCATCTCCAGCCAGCCCTGCACCCCCTACCCTGCCCGCAGCCAGCCCCTGTCTCCAGCCAGTCCTGCACCCCCTGCCCTGCCCGCAGCCAGCCCCTGTCTCCAGCCAGCCCTGCACCCCCTGCTCACAACCAGCCCCTGCTGCACACCCTGCCTGCACCAGCCCCGCACCCCCTGCAGCCAGCCCTGCACCCTGTCTCCAGCCAACCCCTGTCATACCCCCTGCGGCCCTGCCTGAAGCCAGCCAGCTCCCCACACCCCCCTGCCCGCACCAGCCCTACACCACCGGCCCTGCACCTCCTGCCCTGCCTGCAGCCAGCCCCTGCTGCACCCCCCTGCCTGAAGCCAGCCAGCCCCGCACCCCCTGCCCTGCCTGCAGCCAGCCCCGCACCCCCTGCCCTGTCTCCAGCCAACCCCTGCTGCACCACCCTGCCTGAAGCCAGCCAGTCCCGCACTCCTCTGTCTCCAGCCCTGCCAACCCCTGCCACACACCCCTGTGACCCTGCCTGAAGCCTGCCAGCCCCACACACCCCGTCTCCAGCCAGCCCCGCACCCCTTGCCCTGCCTGCAGCCAGACCCTACTTCCAGTCAACCCCTGCCCTGCCTCCAGCCAGCCCCATGTCCACTGGTGCCTGCAGTTCCCAGGGCAGTAACCCTGCACACCTGCTTCAATGAGGGGGGCAGGGAGCAGCTGGGACCCACACATGTGCACACCCTAGGGTGACCAGACAGCAAGTGTGAAAAATCGGGATGGGGGTGGGGGGTAATAGGATCCTATATAAGAAAAAGACCCGAAAATTGGGACTGTCCCTATAAAATCGGGACATCTGGTCACCCTAGCACACCCCCAGGTAGTGGCGGGGACCCACACATGTGAAACGGAGCTCATTTCTGGTTCAGGCCCATCTTTTTAAAAAAGAACTTTAGGTAGGGTTAACATACACCCGTATTTTCCTGGACATGTCAGGCTTTTTGGTTCTTAAATCACTGTCTGGGAGGAATTTTTAAAATTAAAAAATTTAAAAATTCCTCCTGGGAAAATACAAACGCATGGTAACGCTATTGGTACAAAAAAATACATACTGTGGCACATCCCTTAAATCAGAACTTTTTATAGGGAACCGGTTCCTAAGAAATGAAAGTCTTATAAATTTTTAGTTATCCCTGCCGGGGCCCCGCCGAAAATGACTGCCCAGAGTTCGAGAACTGTCCCTGTTCTCATTGGACAGATGGGGAGAAGCCTGAAGTACAAAGAAGGGAAGTGACCTTCCCAAGGGCCTACACAGCAAGCTGGTGGCAGAGCCAGAAAGAGAAGCCAACAGTCCTGACTCCTGTTCTAATGGACAAAAAAAACCCAGAGAAAGGGATAGAGCCCAGGAATCGAGATGGTGGGGAAATTTCATTGAAACCATTTCTGTCAGAAAATCCCCTTCAGACTAAACCAGTTTGTTTCTCGAAATCAAAACAAGTGAGATGAAAGTTCTTTGCAAAAATATTTTGTTGCAAAACAAAAGCATCTCCTGTTTGTCACAGTGTGTTAAATTGTCTCGTCGCACACAAAGAAGAGACACTTATATCTCAAACATTATATAAGATGCTTCAGTCTGAGCTAAGTAATTGCTGCTCTTAACAATTTCAAAATAAAAAAATACAAATCAAATAGACTATTTCAGCGATTCTATTATGTCATAATCTGCTCTGAGAAAATGTCATAGGACACCGCATATTATGCACTACTCCTAGTGACACTCTCCAATGGATCCCCAGCCACCGTGAGGTAGGTAGGAGCGGATCATTATTATCCCTACTTGAAAGAGGAAGAAGCTAAGGCTGAGAAAGGAGAATTGACTTGTCTTAAGTCACACAGTCAGCCAGTGGCAGAGTTGGGAATAGGACCCAAGAGCCCTGATTTTCAAACTAACCATCGGATCTTGAATTTCAGACACTGAATGACCTGAATAAAGTGCTCTCAGATGAGCTCCAGACCAACAACAGTGCACAATAAATATTCAGCAAGTATTTGAGGAGAACTGCAATGTTAGAGAGAATCATGAACTGCTCAGAGACAATTAATGCAGAGGAGCAGCAAAATTCATCAAACATATAACTGGTTATGACTTATTTCCTTGGTCTTAAAAGAGAACAACAAGGACCTGAGTCTCCTCCCTGTCAATAACCCCCTGCTCAGCCAATCAGGGTAGAGACTGAGGACGGCAGGCTGAGGGTTCTCGCCCAAAGGATGGCCCAGGTCACCGGTGGGGATCACTGCCCAAGCACTATTTCAGCCCCACATTTTCGGGTGGACCTCCCACAGTGGGAGCTGCAGAGCACGCCCCTGAGACACATACGCACACCCCTCCTGGTGTAGGGAGGGGAACAGGAGAAAGGACAAAAGAAGCAAGAGACAAAGAGAAAGGAGGAAGGGATGGGTGGATGGAGGAAAAGGTGAAACCAAAAGGACAAACCCTAATGACCCCAGTGATTCTAAGGGACAAAATCCCAGGTGCGCAATAAAATTCTGTCTCCTTAAGCTCGTGTTTTCCATGCCTAGAATTCAATGGTCACCAGATGGATCAGACTGAACAGGTTTCAAACCTCGAGGAGGCTCTTACCTTCTAAACAGGGACGGCTGTTTTCTAGTAAAATCAGGAAAAGGGAAGGAGAAAACTCGAAAGAGGTTCCTCCTGGCGCTCACGTACATGAACCCGAATACTCTCTCTGTCCTCAAAGAGAGACCCGGAGAAGGAGACTTGCTGAAGCAAAGCCACAGGGGTCTCTGAGGTTTCCCTGGCCCCTCGCCCCTCTCCTGCCTGGCTGATGCCAGCATCTCTCTGTGAGGTCACCACCTCCCCACCACCTTTGACCAATAGTCTGAGGTCCTGCAAAAAGCCTTTGTGATGTCACTGCCACACCCCTCCCTTGCTGTGCTAATCTCCTGCCGCTGGCCAGGCACTTTGGAGGTTTGAGCTACTCCCTGTGGATCACCGCACTCAAGGAGCGTTCGTTCTAGGAAGCAAGCCGGCTAGACAGGAAAACATCGGACACAGTTCCCAATGCTACACTCAGTTGCTCAAAAATTAGTCGACTTTATGGCCAGAAGAGACCATTAGAGCATCTAATCTGACCCCCTGCATATCACAGGCCTCCTGTATGACACAATAGCTACTTTTGGGGCAAACACATTCCAGAAAGGCAGCTAGTCTCCATTAAATGACATCAGGAGATGGCAAATCCAACACTTTCCTTGGTAGCTTGTTCCTGTGGTGAATCATCCTCGCTGTTGAATATTTGTGTCATTTCTAATATGAATTTGTCTCTTTTCACCTTCCAGCCATTGGGTCTTGTTATGCCTTTCTCTGCTAGATTAAAAAGCCCTTTAATACACAATCTTTTGTCTCCATTAAGGCCCTTCAACACTTCAATGAAGTCACCTTTCAATCTTCTTTTGATAAGCTAAACAGGTTGAGCTCGTTCAATAGCTCACTAAAAAGCATTTTTCTCCAGCCTTCAGAACACTTTGTGGCTCTTTGGTCATCAGACTCCTGAACTGCAGCTGGATGTGGTTCTTGTTCTTCTGCACAACATAGCTCCTGGAGAAGAGGGATCTGCAAATGTACATTCATATGATACCTTTGTTTAACTGATGAAAACATAAATTGACACTTTGAGGACTGAAACTGATTTCAGCTGATGGACAGCTTTGCTAGGTTTTTATGCATTTGGACAGCGAAATGTTGAGTGTTTACATTGATATCAAGCACTCCTGTATAGAGGAGCCCCTGAACATAATGGAGAATGGAAATGAAAATGTTTTCCTTTTTTTAAAAAAAAGAAAGAGGGTTATAAGAGAACACGCGGGTTTGTACTGAGAACTGCTTAAACTGCAGTCAAGCACTCTAACACTGAGCAATATCCCCATGACAACAGGGCTATGGAATCATGATGTCCAGCACTTTGAAGGACAGACCCTGCTTCATTGAGGTCCTTTGCCATTCCCAGACCACAGGTGGTTTTAAAAATGGGGTTTGATTAAACTTCTTAAATGTGGCAAACACCACAGCTTGTACACCCACCGATATAGCTTCTCCCACTGACATAGCTGCCACCTCTTGGGAAGTGGATTAACTACACCCCTAGGAAAACTCTCTCCCAGCAGCATAGAGCAGTGGTTCTCAAACTGTGAGTCAGGACCCCAAAGTGGGTCATAACCCTGTTTTAATGGGGTCGCCAGGGCCGGCATTAGACTTGTTGGTGCCTGGGGCTGAAACCAAAAGTCTGAATCCCACCACCCTGGGCTGAATCTCTCAAGCTCTGGTTTTGCCCTCCCCTAACTGGGGCAGGGCTCAGGCTTTGTCTCCTCTGCCTGTGCTCAGTGTAGAGGGGCTTGGTGTGTCTTTCTAGGGTCATGTAGTAAGGTTTTTTGTTTTTGTTTTTTTGCAAAAAGGGGTTGTAGTGAAAGGAAGTTTGAGAAACCCTGGCATAGAGCCTCTGAATATGTCTAGACTTGGCTCCCTGTGACAGATCAGACACTGGAAGTACAGCCATGGAGACAACACACACTAGCCTTGCCTAGCAGGCAAGAATCAAACCTCCATAGAAAGATGCCTATTGCTTTCTAACCCATCTCCCTAAGCCCTCAGCAACCACCACTTAACAAAAGGCCTTTTCTACACTGTGGTTCTGGTCTCACTGAAGGGTCATTTCCAATTGTTTGCTCAGACCAGCATTAGGGAAAATGGTGCCCTGGGCAAAGCTTGTACTTTGGCACTTCCCCATTGCCCCTGGACGATCCCCACTCCCCCTTTACCGCTAGCTCCTGCACTCCCAGCCCTTGCACCTCCTTCACCCCTAACTCCTGCCCCCTCCTGGGCCCCCTTTGCCCTTAACTCCCTGGGCCACCAGCCATTGCCCCTCTCCTGCAGCCCCTTCACATGGCTCCAGTGCTGGGGGCCCCGCACTTGTTCTCCCTTTCCCTGGGCTTTGGCATCACTAGCCCCTGCTTAGCGAGTAGGGTTCAGTGGTTCCCAAAATGTGGGGCATGAGTCCTAGGGGGACACAGAGGAACATTTATGGAGTCAATGAAATCAATTGAGCTTCTTCAGTCTCTCACTGGAGACATTTCCCTTGTTTTTAAAGGCAAAAATCCTGATCTTTCCAATGGGAGCTGCTGCTTCAATGTTCAGTTTGGGGAGGGATTTGGCTGCACTCAGAGATCTGCCCGCGGGTTACAATCTGCGATCCGAAAGGTCGAACACAAACAGCGTTTAGATGGGACCGTTAGTGCCGCCCCCGTGTGGCCAAAGATCAGAACTGACCAGCAGAGTTTACAGCTGGAGCCTGGGACACTCCTGAACAAACTGGGCCCAAAGCCTCTCGGGTGGGACCCTCGCTGTGCAGCAGGAGGCGGAGGGAAGCTGATTGTCAGGGCTCAGGGCAGCACCCTGCCATGCTGATCCGGTGTCTGCGCTAAGCTCGGCATCAATCAGGTGATTCTGGGAAGTTCGGGGTCCCCGGGCTCCCACAGGAGGGTGAAGCAGGTCACCCCTGGAGCAGGTTAAAGCTGCAGGTTGACAGTGGGGCTGCTGCCCCTGTGAACAGCTGCTGTAGCACCGCCTGGGCAGGACAGGGAGAGCCAGTTATACCCTCCCCCCCAGCCTGTATCGGGGGATGGGAGCACTCACACCCTGGGGACCCACCCACCAGAGATCTACGGGGGGTGGGAGAGTGGCACCCACACACCCAGGATGTTGTAGGGGGGGACAAGGGCATCCACACTCCGGGATCCTCTGCAGAGGGACAGACACCCACACATCCAGGACACCTGGGCGGGGAAAGGGGGCACCGAAACATCCAGGATCTTACCTGGCAGGACAGCGGCGCCTGCAGCTCGACATGAGACGGGGGCGGGGGGAGCAGAAGCATTTCCCAGTTCCAGGCTGTCCCCATCTGGCCAAGGCACAGAGCTCACAAGCAGAGTTTAAAGCTCCAGCTGCCAAACTGCAAAGCAAGCCGGGCTCTGTGGCTGGTGCCTGTGATCCCAGCTCCTGGGGAGGCTGAGGCTGGCGGATCGCTTGAGCTCAGGAGTTCTAGGCGGCAGGGGGCTGTGCCGATCAGGTGTCCGCACTAAGTTCAGCATCAATATGGTGATCCTGGGGAAGCTTGGGGTCTCCAGGTTGCCTAAGGAGGGGTGAACCGGCCCAGGTCGGAAACGGAGCAGGTCAAAACTCCTGTGCTGATCAGTAGTGGGATCGCACCTGTGAATAGCCCCTGCAGCGTAGCCTGGGCAAGACAGTGAGACACAGTCTCTTTTTAGACACCCCTACCCCGCAGAGCCTGGAGTGGGGGATGGGAGCACCCACACGCTGGGGAATCTGACTGGTGGGTTAGGGACGCACCCAAGCAACACGGATCTTGAAAAGAGGAACAGCGACACCCACACACCACAGAGCCTGGATGGGGGCAGGGGAACATGGGAGCTAGTTCATGGGGTGAGGGACACACCCATATGCTCCGTTGCACCATTCTTAATGAGAAGAACAGGGGCATCCACACAACACGGATCCTTAACGAGCTGGGGGACACCCACACACTCCACTATTAACCAGGAGGGACAGGGGCACCAGACACCCCCAGTAGCATAGAGAACCCCCACATCCACCAGATCCCTCATGGGGGGTAAGACAGAGGGGATTATAATGGGGCCCAGCGCACCCACGCACCAGGGATTGTTAAGGGTTGAAGGGACAGGGACACCCACACACACTGAGATCACATCCTTGGAGGAACGCAAACCCTCCACAGAAAGACCTGGTCTTTTCCATGATGGCAGCCTAGCCTGGGTGAGTCAAAGTTTCTTTTTATACAGGCACGCCCCAGAGATCCTGACTAGGGGGAGAGAGACACCCACCCACCAGAGATCCTTAATGGTCTAGGGTGCACCCACACACCAGGGATTCTTATGGGTGGGAGGAATGGAGACAGCCAGACACACTGAGATCACTTCCTCCAAGGAGCCTGGGCCAGACAGGGAGACACAGTCCCCCTTTACATATGTAAGGGGACTGTTGCCCCCTTACTAACATTCAGTGGGGGTGTTTTGGTTGCTAGCTCCCAGAACTAAAAGGGGAGGGATCGATGGCAAATCAGGACCCTGAGACTGACAGTCCCCAGGAACAATGGCAAGAGGCCAATGCTCCAGGTCAGCCTGATTGACAGGGCAGGCCGGCTAATCAGGAAGACAGAAGGCTAGGGTGGGTCCCGTCCTCCGTGTGTGAGCAGGAATGTGCCGGAGTCAGACAGAGTGGGGCCGAGCAAAGGAGAAAGCAGGGGCCCAAGCTGAGCTGGAGAGCAGAGCCGGGCCAGATCCAGAGGGGCCAGAGGCACAGCGCAGAGAGAGCAGATCCTGTGCTGGGAGCAGAGCTGCAGCCAGAGAGCCACAGGCACAGCCCAGGGAGAGCAGATCCTGTGCTGGGAGCAGAGCTGCAGCCAGAGAGCCAGAGTGTGGTGAGCAACTGGGGCCAGCCAAGGGGGGACCTTGGGCAAAGGGCCCAGCACAAAAAGACACCCCCAGCCAAGGGTCCATGCAGGCTAGGCTGGGAGGGGGACCTTAACCTGCCGGGGGGCTGGCACTGGAAAGAAGAATCCCACCACCCAAAGCCCGGAGGTGTGTGGTCACCACCATTTCAAGTGTCCCACCCACAGCATCCCTGCAGCACAGTCAGGGCCTGAGAAGGAGGCCTGGGGCCTACAAGGAACAGATTGCAAAGGGCCTTGATATCCAGAGACATTGTTTGTAATGTTCCCTGCCACAGAGCAGGGTGATGTGTTTCCCTGTAACCGTTCCCATTTATTCTTATTCTTTTCTTCAAATTGATTGTTAAGTAAACAACTTGTATTTGCTTTAAATTGTCTGGAATAATCAGTGGGTCAGGGAGGTGCCCAGTGCAGAGAGGGTACCCCGGAGTGGGGACACCTTAGCCCCTGTCCTAGGTGGCCACAGCAGGGTTGGGGGTTGAGCCCCCCAGGAATCCTGGGCCCAGTCTTGTTGGGGCTACGAGAACTCTGCCAAACAGGAGAGCCCTCAAGGGCAGGGAGGCCTCTGGGTAAAGGAAGAGGGAGCGAGGACTCAGATCCTTTCGCTAGCCCACTTCACCGGGGTAGCACAGAAGCCAGGAAAGTTCCCCACAATAGCGGGACCATTCCCCCGCTTACATAATTGGCGTCACTAACAGGATCCTATCCACAGGGTCCACCCCATTGGTTTACTGGTTGAGTTCTAGTAGCACTGTCCAGGCCTGTTTGAGCACTCTACCATGGCTGGAACTGAAGAACTACGAACCCAGTTTGCTGAACTTCAGCGCAAATTATCAGACCAAGCGGAGGCATTACAACAAGCTAGAACTGAACAGAGAGAAGCCTTATCGCTGGCCAAGGCAGTAATAGACCAACAGACAGCAGAAGCTAAGAAACCCCCTACTATTTATGTCCCACGGGAGTGGAAGGTCACGGAGTTTGGTGGCTTCCCAACTAGACCAGGAGACATTACGGTAGAGGAGTGGGTCAAGTCTGTGAAGGCGGCTCTGGGTGTGCTAAGAGTACCTGAAGAAGATCATGTGGACTTCATAGAGGAGCACCTCAAGGGCCAGGCCAAGGCCACAGTGAAGTTCATGGCAGTGGCACACAAGAAAGATGTGGAAAAGGTATTTGAACTCCTTCTAGAAGTGTATGGAGACAAGGTACCTGTTGGAACCCGACTAAAGGAGTTCTTTGAGAGAAAGCAGGAGCCTGGTGAAACTATCCAGGCATATGCATATGACCTCCAGGAGAGAATGAGTAAAGTGGAGCGGCGAGACCCTCAATGAGTTCCAGACCCAGATACAGCTCTGAAAGAGCAGTTGGTGTTGGGGCTTCGTGATGACTCCCTCCAACGTGAAATGAAAAGGAGGTTTAAGGAAGAGCCCAGTAAGAAGCTCCATCAACTCATGCAGGCTGCCATTATGTGGTCAGAAGAAGAGGAAGTTCCTGTGGCAGAGACAGCCAAGCCTAAGCCCCGTACACAAAGTGAGGGCCTAGTGAATGCAGCTGCTGGGGAAAAGGCCCTGCCCCAAACAGAGCTAACATTGGAAAGCTTAAGAGAAGCTGTCCAAAAACTGATAGTCCAACAGGGGGAGATGCTGAAAGTGATGACCGAGTTGATGAAAGAAAAAAATCCCATTAGTATGCCAAAGCATCCAAGGGCACCGGGATCCCGAAGAGCCCCACTGAAGGATGAGCTGGGAAGATACATTTGTTACACTTGTGACAGGCCAGGACATACTAGCCGAGAATGTTCACT